>NW_022639569.1:816376-826936 GCF_010583005.1 Odontomachus brunneus
TTTTTTTTTTTTTTTTTTTTTTTGACTCTATATACAAAACTCGTATAATTGTGATTTATACAGTTGCTATTACCATGTATTTTTCCTTGAGTAGAGTTTCGTACATAGAATAGATAACATTCCATAGTAACTATCCTTTTATTGCATATGAATTATTTTAGGAACTAAAATATGCTATTAAAATGTTATGTTTCTAAGGAAATTTATTATGTTTTTCTTAGCAAGATAGATCTTACTGACAATCTATCTCTTCCTACATTGCTAAAGATAAATATAAAATAGTAAAATTGGAAAAAATTTATATATAGAAAAAGATTAAATAATATTTTTTCTTCATGTACAAGAATAGTTTTTTCGCTCTTAATTGTCTGCATTGAGAAAAAAATACTTCAAAAATCATATTTATGGGAAATAATGTTTTCACCACTGTTATTCACACAAACAAACTTTATTTCACAGAAATAAACTTTATATTTCATAGAGAAGTTTATATCCTAAATAAATTTTCGAGTATTCATTTCTCAGTGTGTTACTTTCCACGACTTAATTCTCTTATTTGACTATGCAAGTTTGCTTGGATAGATCTTTATTTTATATTCAGCGAACATAACGTCGGTTGTGCAATTGTTGGGTAAAAGTGACCTCAGGTCGGTCTATACTTAACGCCGCGGCTTACATCAGGAGGGACGCGCTCACCCAACCCCCAAGACGATGATGCGCGCCGCACGACGGCCTCCATGATGAGAGCTTCTAACGACGATCGATCGATAAAAGTCAGAAACTGGTTCTGCTAGCGCGAATGTAGGTTACTGTGGGAGGAAGTAAAGCCCGGTGGAGTACGAGTGGCCGTTGTCGTTCGTTGCACCTCCGGTTGCAGCGGTGGGTGACTGAGGAGAAGGGAGAGTTTCTGTGACGAGTCGATAATCCACTTTCTTGTCGGACGATACCGACGACCATTCGGACCCTAACGAATTCTCGGTCTCGTTACGGCGAGCTCGACGACGATCCGGGTCGAGTTGCACGACGCGACATCTCCGCGACAGAGAGAGTAAGAGTGTGTATGTCTGTGAGAGAGAGAAAGAGAGAGAGAGAGAGAGAGCGCGCGCATCCCCTTAACAACATCGTCGATATGCCGATATACAATGCCCTTTCGACGCGCGTGTAATTGTTAATTAATAACACGCTTCAAATGTATTAGCTACATCCTGCAACTCGCGCGACAAGTTACAACCCTCAAACCCCAACAACGTGTCTTCGGAGCCGTGATGAGCGCGGGCGTGTTTCGTAGAGCAGGGCGATGCGCGTCCCGCGCATCTCGGAGGCGATGATTATCCGTGTAAATTAGCGCACCGCTATAGATCCTATAACCTTACAAAGGTCTCGACTAAAACGACGCCGCCACCGACGACGACGACGACGACGACGGACATCGACAATGACGATGGCGACGCAGCGGCTAATGAGAATCTACGACGGATGATAAAGTCAACCCCGAAGTTCCGGGATAGGAAGCGACGCGAAGGATCGCAAGCAAGACGGCAGGATAAGGGGAGCAACTCTCCCGCGCGCAAGCTGACCAAGTTAAGTAATTTGCGCGCTAGGCAGCGAATAAGTCATAACTAAGGTAGATTGTGACTAATTATGTCCCAGGTGAGGAGTCACCGCGTGTTCCATGACGAGACGCGCGTAGGTGTCGCCTAATAAGTCGGTTAAACTAAAATTTGGGCCGATCGTGAGTCGAGTTGCCTCGGCGAAACGATAGCACCATCTGGGACCAGCGAGCGTGATGGTGTCAATCTCGAGTTTGAATTAGGTCAAGCTCCTGGCTTCTCCTCCGGTAACGACGAGACCTCGTTTCCTCGTCGCAGATTATGAAAAGCCATCGCGCATGACTTACGATTATGGGAGTGTATCCGGCTCGTTCGCGCTAATTTCCAGACTTCCGCGCGCGATCCAGAAATCGTTGACGCATGCGTGCACGCGAAATTGTTATCGGGCTCGAGAAATACGCGAAGCGGCACCACGTGAAAATACAACCTACTTAACATCAAACAAAAGGAAAATTAAGGACATTCTGGGTAAAAATAGCAGCCCGTAACTTCTATTTAACTTTAATTTGATTTTATAAAACGGGTAAAAACTATTTTTTCTTTCAATTTTGACCAAAAAACTCGAAAGCAAAGCAATTTGAAATTTTAACATAAAAATGACGATAACTTGAAAATAACGCATTTTCGGATCTATGTTTATACCTGTAATGTAACTTCTCTCTCTCTCTCTTTTCTTAGATTTTAGATCTCCAATTATCTCCCAAACGATTGAACTTCACTTTTAAAACACCCTGTATATGTGTGTATGTATGTGTATCAACTTTGCCTTAAATTAACATTTATTACTTAAATATATAGAAAATTTTGTTCTATAAATAGTAAGTGTATGAGTGATCTCTCTCATGCGTCGCTGAAAATACGATACTGACCTAACATCTTTAAAAAAAATCAATAAAAATATTTAATTAATAAAAGAGGTATTTCACTAATTAATGAATATTCAATGATTTTCAGTGGAAACACTCTTACTTCACTGCGCCATCGTATATCTCATTGATTTCGACCAATAAGATTCCACCACAAATTCTGTAGTGCGCAAATTCGTGATGTGCTACGCCAAATCCAACTTTCTGCGTTCGTGGTGAACGGAATTAACAGCCTTCATGCAATTCGCATACGATGACATTGCCTACGTTTGCAAACTACATCAATAGTAACAGTCCCTACTATTAAAAACTTATTCTTTCAGCGAGATTTTGCTGATTGCAGTATAATTGAATCATCAACTCATAAATATAGTATTTCAGTGAAAAATACACTGAATGTACTTTAGAGAATGATCAAGTATCAAATAATATGTCGAAAAAAACGATTCATGACTCGAAATCATTTTAATAATTTTTAATTGGAATTCTTAAGAACAAGAAACGCGAAGAAGAAAAAACTAATTTATTGAGCACCAAGGTCCGCGAGATTAAATATAAAAACCGCTCGACCCTTTCCGTCGCGGTGCAATTACAGCAATTAAAATTTCAGCGGAATGTACGATGGCGCACTGGAAAAAAGAGGAAACTCGCGGCAAATAAAGAAACGACAGAGAAAGAGAGAGAGAGAGAGAGAGAGAGAGAGAGAGAGAGAGAGAGAGAGAGAGAGAAACTACCTTCCGTGCGCGGCGCAAAGCGTCGCTTAACGAACAAATGGCATCGATCCGTGAAGGAAGCGTGCCTCGCGTTGCAGCGCGGTTACGTGCATTCTAACGGAGCTTCCAAGCTGCGCTTGAAAGGCAACGCGCGTCGCTCGGAATGCTCCAAATTAAATCGCAGCCTTGTTAGTATTATGTTAACCACCGCTGCCGACTCGCCTCCGTCCGCTTACCCCAGTTTTCATTGTTCACTGTTGAAAAAAAAAAGGAAAACAAGAAAAAAGAAAAAGACAAAAAAGAAAACCTCGAGACCCGCCACGCAAAGCCACTTTAACCGACGAGATGTAGGAACGAGGAGAAGGAACGGATTTGCGGAGATCTCCATCCACCCCGTCTCACCCCAGTCTCTCTCTCCCCTCTCTCTGAACCCTCTCTGTCTCTCGAGTTCACCCTTAATAGATTTTCGCCTCTGTCTTTTGTTGCGAACGCGGTAGGAGATGATGACCCAACCCAGTCAACCACCGCCACCCTCTGGCGCGTTCCCCGTTTCCTCCGTCCGCTCGTTCGTCGCTTCTCCCGTCGTCCTCTATTTACTTTCAGGGCCCCGAATCGTGTTGCGTTAGCTAGCTAGCCAACCAGCCAGCCAACCAGCTAGCTAGCTAGCTAACGTCGAGACGTTTTCCTTCCATTCCGTGCTGTCGTCGTCGCGCCGCCGTCCCCGACCATCCGGTACCGAACAACCGACCTCGCTCCTCCACAGAGACCCTGCCCCGCCGACCACCTCTCCCCACCAACCCGGAAAATAAACTCATGATTTAAAGCGCCTGAAAAAGAGATCTTTATTTCGCGCGACGCCCTTATTTCCGCGCCGTCCGGGACAACTAAGGCCTGATTAATGGGCGTTAGTTTTATTCGTTCGTAGCCGGCGTTCCCGGTCGGGCGACGCTGCGAGGTTGACCTTTATCTCGCTCGGAGGCCGGCTACCCCCATGTGCCAGTGTTACTCAACCTGCACGGGTCGTAAAGTACTTTAATGAGCAGTCAGACATACGCTATGGCTGTTGATGCACCGGCTAAATTCATTTCGATCTGTCAACGCGTAAACTCGACGTTTCCTGCGAGCGTTTTGTGATCATTGTTTTTTAACACTAAACCTACCGACTTATGTATAGCCTGTTATATATAACCTATTTATATTTACATTATTTCTTAGAAGAAAAGAAATAAGAATAAAGATAAATACTGAAAAATTGATTGTATATATTATAAGAAAAGTCATGAAGTTATATATATATATATGATGATGTGATAACGTTGAGAGAAAGAGAGAATGCGGGAATTTTTAAACAAAATTTGAAAATGATCATTTGACTGATCGTAGTAGATTTAGTGTTAATCGTTCATAGGGCAAAACTTAAATGGTGGAGACTCTAATGTCTATTACAAGTTTACATAATATACCTAGACATATAATATGTGAAATATAAGAAATCTTGTGATACTTATTATTATTGCTTGGTAAAAAATCGATCACTGAATGTCCAGTGTAAAACAATAGGCATTTTGAACCTTACGTGAGGTGGTTAAAATATCGACCACAAACTTATAAAGGGTTAAGCCGCTCGGCTAATCGGCTGATCATTATCTCGCGAAATGATACACATAGGAAATGTGTCGCTGCACTAAAAAACTATGATCATATCTTACGCGATCCTTTTATGCAGGGTGAGTCACCTAACGTAAGATTCTAAAATATCTCTGTTGCTTTTTATATTAGAGGAAAATATGTAAAGCATAAATTGTGTAGTGGAAATGTTTGGCTGACGACAATCACTCATCCCTTCCAACCACACAACTTATTCCTGAGATATGCTTCTACAATACAATAAACAACAAAGATATTTTAGAATCTAACGTCAAATGATTCACACTATGACCTCGAGAGGATTTTTCTAAGTTTAGAAGGAAAATGTTCTAACAACAATATTCTTAAACTTAGTGGAATTTCATCTTTTATCTACAAGTCTCGTTTTTCCATCAAGGAAGCATTCACATTTTACTTCAAATAAACATATTCCTCTTGATCTAAAAAAGGAGAGTTAGAATAAAATCTAGTAAATTTCCGTTTAATACACTCAGAGAAAACGATACAGTAATGGCTATCACACAAGTGGCAGCTATACAAGTTTTGTATGTCGAATTAATCTATATACTATTTAATAAACTATTATATAGTTAATTGCAGCTGAAGCTTTAGTTGCAATAACTAAAAAATAGTGTATTAAACTTTATACATTATGATTTTACATATAAAACTCGTATAGTAATCATCTATATAATTATCATTACTGTGTTCTTCTATGAGCGTAGTTCATTTCATTAGAAGAGAGTTGCAACTAAAGTTGGGATATCTTCCTTTTGGTTTTAGAGGAATTCTCTTGACGCTATATATAAGAAGATTTCCGTTAAGAACAAGATTATATCTTTTTAGATGTAAAATGATCTCAAGTTTTATGAAAAATTTGAGTAAGAGACCACGATGTGCTTTACCTGATTAACAAAGTTGATATAACGATCGTAATTAGAGTTTCTACGACAGACTTTTTACCGAGTTTGTGAAAAAATTACAACTGGAATTATCATCTTTTTACCGATAATAATAAAAACTGCGATTATATTTTATTATTCCAAAATGTGAAGTTTCACAGATACTTGACGCCCTTTTTCTCCTCTCTTGCGAATGTAACGATTCTAATTCTGTAGACTCCATCTTCTCTTGGAACCTTCGTTAATTGTCTCAACTCGCTGGCACGAGTAGATTCGTACTTTAGTCGACATTCGAATTGGAGCGCAAAGTGCACTGCGGGTGATTGTTTAGATAGAGAGTCGTCTCCTGTCTCGAGAACAATTAAGCTACAATGTTCTTATCTCTGTGTCTCTTTCTCTCGTTCCGGAATACGTGACATTTCGCGAATAAAAGAGTCTCTAAATTATCGTTTGAAGCAGCTATCGAACATACTTATTTCCCGAAGAGGATTCTGTGACGTCTCACGCAGATCTGCACGCAAAGTTTTAGACAAACAGTTCGACTGAGCACCATTTATGCCCCGCAGCCTCGATAATTAGGCCTTAAATTATGCCTCAAATTAGGCCGAGAAGGAGCCAAGAGTTTCTCTACGTGCGCTACGGCTTAAATTACTGAAACCCCTTAATCGTTAATTGCCAATTACACGTCGAAAACTACCGACGCTCCGATACTCGCCGTATCGAAGGGATATACCTCCGGTATTACATTTACATCGCAATTATTCCAACGGGATCCCGCGTGGAGTGTCAGCTTGCCGACGACGGATAAGAGTTACTAAGAGGGAAACGGATTCTACAAGGCGTGACCGGAAAGTATCTACGAATACAGGATTCGGGAGTGCGCGCGTGTGCCGTCGGCGAGGTGCACGTATAATACATCAGTGAAATGTGTGCGTTCGTGATATATAAACGGATGCGGCAGAGGTAAAAGCCGGGATAGGTAGGTGCTGTTGATACCGGCACGAAACGCCGCGTACAAAGTGGCTATTACGTTTCCTCGTTATCTATACATGCGTTTATCTATACACACACGCACACACACACACATGAACGCATGTGAGACGGAGGGAAGGCGGGGACGGAAGCCGATGTATCTCGTGCGCCTACTCACGTATATAATGGGTCAAAAGTACATATGAGCACGCGTGATGCGCGCCGCCCCACAAGCAGACGTTTCTCCTCGCGACGTCCTGCACAGAAATTTCCCGAGATTTTCCCAGATACAACATAGGTTCGAATTAGAATGCCCAAATTTGTCACAAAATTAATTATTCCATCACGACATCAATTGGGAATCCCATTCCTGTTCCAAACATGAGTTCTCTGCCTAGAATCGGAGCAGAAATATTATGGGAATTGAGATCGACAATGTCGATATACTTTTTCATAGTATCAAACAAAAAATCCTATTATCCTATATTTTATACCAATTATTGTATATGACATTTTAAAATATAATTCTCATATATATTATATTTTTATATAACAACTCCCTTTCTTGTATTATTGTATTACATTTTGCTCAATAGAATAAAATATCAAAAAATAAAACATTTTTAGAACATTTTGAGTATCTTACTGAAAAATAGAATTATTTGGAAAATTAATATGTTTTATTTAATTCTGTAATGTAAAATGAAAACTAGATGAATTATTAAGAAAATTTTGGATTTCTCCTATAATAATTATTATTTTAGGAAGTCAGACTAGATTCCAATTAAATTTCAAGATATTTTCTGTGCGGGGTACTCCGCTATACGCGCGTCTGTTTTCAAACTTTAAGGTCCATTTATACTTATCTATTTCTTATCCGATCAATATCCGACAAAAACTCTATTATAGGATTAAGGGGATGCTGAAGTTAATAACGAACTCGAACAATGTCGATAACTCAGAGACGATCATCACTAATACAATCACGTTACCTTTTCCGTACTTCTTGTACAAAACTTATGTAAATGTTTGTTACTTTATTTTATTCAATGAAAAACCAAATCACGTATGTATAGAAATTTTCCTGCAAACTTTTCAAATATTCTTAAGCTTTTGAATTCAGATGTGAAGATACAGCAATGTTCTTTAAAATTTTTCTGTTTGAAGCATCCACACTTTCGGTGTGTACAAACTGCGAAATTTTTGAATTAAGCAAATATTATGCTGACAGGTTAAAATTTTACATTTAACATTTTTTTTCGTTTTTGTTATATATTGAGCAATGCTTCTATTTATCTTTGTACGTACTTTTACTGCGTAAAAGCATTTGCAATTCTATAAAATCAATACGACGTATTACAGAAAAATGTCAGTATCCTGTCGGTAAAGTTTTCAGCTTCAGCATCCCTTTAAATAAGAATATTTATTTTATCTCTATACCCATACCATCTGTCTTATTAAAATCTATAGAATATAATTTATCGTCCGCGTGCAGGTACACACGCATTACAAATACGGATCGGATATGTATAGACGGTAAGTATAGACGGACCTTTAACGAACGCGAGGCGCCTCCGTTCGTTCGTTCGTTCGTTCGTTCATTTTACGCCTCTCTAAAGCAAAACTACGAACTATCCCTCCTTGGCTGGCGTTAAGCTCGTTTCCGCCGGCTCGTCCGCTCGACGGGCCCTTATTTTTCAAACTAACGATGGCAGCGTCGTAATTTCTTTCCGGATTCAGTGCCGTATTTCGTCGAGCTTTAAAAAGCCGGGTGAACAGGGGGTGGGAAACTCTTAGGGAGAAATGATGCTTAACCTTCGCGCGCTTGAAATATTATTCCACGCCGACACGACGACGGAGGGTGGGTGGTCATAAAAAAATTGCCGCGTTGCAGAGCACAAAGTTAACTCTCCTAACACTAATGGTGGGAGGGGGAGGAGCAGGCTGCATCAAGGATATCTAATTCCCTCTCCCGGAGTTTTTCCTTGTCGAGAATTATTGGCACTTGAATTTTGCAGAAAGGAACTCGTCCAACTTCGCGCGTTCGTTATTACAGACTTCCATTTGTGATCTGTGCCGCAACTCAACTCAATTTAGAACGTAATTAAAGGAATACTGGAGTCGATAGCGAACTCCAAAAATATCGTCACTAACACAATCGTGCTATCCTTTTCATATTTCTTGTACATATAAATCTTACGTTAATGTGTGTTGCTTTGTTTTATCATATTTCACGGGTAACCACTGAAAATCTTTTTGCACATTTTTCCGATATTTTTAAGGTTCTAAATTCAGATGCAAAGGTACATTGATGCTCTTCGAGGTTTTTCTGAACAGGGCAAACTCGCGTTACACAAGCTACAGATTTTTTGTGTCAGGCGAACATTTATTTTAACTGACAGCATCTGACAGGCTAACTGACACTCAAAATGTCAATTTTTTATCATTTTTGTCATATATTGAATAATGCTCCAATTCTTTCTTGGACGTATTTTTATCGTGTAAGAATATTTATAATTCTATATAGTCAATACAACCTTTGCAGAAAAA
Organism: Odontomachus brunneus; assembly: GCF_010583005.1. Lineage (NCBI taxonomy): Eukaryota > Metazoa > Arthropoda > Insecta > Hymenoptera > Formicidae > Odontomachus > Odontomachus brunneus. The sequence continues at coordinate 825,637 of NW_022639569.1, forward strand.
AAGTCAGTATTCTGTCGGTAAAAAATTCGACTCCAACGTCCTTTCAATAGTAGAATATAATAGCCAACATCGAACTGATATTCAGTGAGGGATCGCAATTTCGCATAATATGCGCAAAATGGCGAGTCGATATAAAAACGAACATCGCGAGTTTAGCCTGCACGTGCGTAATATTCGCGTACGCTTCATACGCGTTAATTCCCGAAATGAAGCGGAATCCGTTTTATTAATCGAGGCGCGCATAAACGGCTGTCACACGCTGCGCGAGCAGCGTTTCTACTTCTCAAGTGTATTATTATACAACCGGGCAAACATCGTTACTCCGCACTAACCCCATTAGACGTACTCTCGACAGGAATAATAACGAAAAGTTACCGTCGACGGATGGGCGGGAGGGAGGAGGGGGCGAACGAGGCGAGGGTTTGAAGGCGGCCGTTCTCTCCAGCGGCCATTAAGAATTGGCGGCGAGCCCCCCTGCGGGAGAAACCAACGGCGCTGACGTTACGGCCGATTGGCGGGCGCCAGTAGTTAATTAAATCAGAATCAACATCGAATTAAATCGAAGCTATGCCGCGCTCCGCGCCAGAATCGTCTCTCATTCCGCGTAGCGCCGTTTCCAGCGCCGTGGAAAACTTCAAACGAGAGAGGAAAGATAGAAGGAGTCTCGCCGGTGATTGCGGGAATTGCCAAGATGCGCGTAGTCGCGACAGGGCAGCAGACAGGGAAAGGGTGAGGGAGAATAGGGAAAAGAGGAAGGAAGTACGGGGGAGGAGGGAGAGACCTGCGAGGCACCTACGCTGCATCCGACCGGGTACCTGAAGACGCCTAACCAAATCGAAACCCTCTCCTCCCTCGCGAGCTTCTTCTTTTGCGTCCGCTCCTTCCTACTCTCCTTCCTATCATCCTTCCTTCCTTCCTTCCTTCCTTCCTTCCTTCCGTCCTTCCTTCCTTCCTTCCTTCCGTCCTTCCTTCCATTCCAAGTTTCCAATGTATAATTCCGAACTTTCCCCGACAATGGCAGTTCTCCGCAGTTCCGCAACACAATTGATCGCTTCGCCGCGATTCGCCTCCTACTTTATACTCTGTTCCAAGAGGGTTGCGTGGGATTGAAAGGACCAGGACCCGAGGTGGCGCGCGTGCTGAATATAGGCACATACTTACATACGGATCGCGCCATACGGATAGGTCTGTGCTTTCGTGCGGTATTGCGGTAGCTGATGATTTCGTCTTTGTACGCGAGTGTTTAGCGCAACACTGTTTAAATGATAGTCCAAGCGTGCCGTGGAATGTCCCCCCCCCC
>NW_022639569.1:826946-847142 GCF_010583005.1 Odontomachus brunneus
TCTCTCTCTCTCTCTCTCTCTCTCTCTCTTTTTTAGTCTCGCAGAATCAGAGTCGCTGAGACCTTTTGAGCCGCTCTTAAAAAACGCATTCCCACTACGGAGAGTCCATTTTTCCACGATGAAAAACTCCCATGTAAACTGCGGATGCGGGAATTACAACAAGTTTGCTAAAATTTTCGCGCCAGTTACGTTAACGAGAACGTACTTCACCCTCCATCTCCCGTCAAGCCAAGAGATAATAACCTACAAAACATCCCCGGGAAAAAAACAGCTAGTCGACATATAAATCTGGTCGTGCCAAGATTCGATAATAAAACACGGACCAACTAATCACTATGTGATTGCTACAACTCAGACCAATTTCTGAGTTACTGGCGTTGCAGCAGTAATTCTGGTTGCTCCTGCCAGAACGTATCTATGGTAAATATCATCCCAACCGACTTCTGGTTCCCACAACCACATCACGCGCAACTACACCGATGTAGTTGAAGGTAACTGAGTCATATCAATCAAACGTATTACCAACCATGTTGCTCACAACTAAACCATTCCTGATTATATGCAGCATATCTTTCTTTTCCGTGCACTTATCGTGATGATATCCCGAACAATCCCTGACAAACAATGCCGATTCTTTCTCCCGAAGTACTTTGTGATACGTTTGTCGAATTGCGCCATTATTACAAGACGAACTTTAGCCGGGAAATAACGAGGTCCCCGTAACGTGCCGTTGAACCGCCACGAAATCACGGTGAAACGCACCGCGTCAATTTTACGCGCTGCCGAACTGCTCGGAAGGGAGTTGACTAAGCTAAATAAATCAATTAAACGTAACACGGCCGTTATTACGGCGGCTCCGGCTAAATATTCCGCAAAGCTCTCGCAAAACAGCGCCGACAATTAAGCTTACGACTAGCGCTGGAGATTCGGCGTAAGCCGTGTAAATCCGCTATTAACGGTACGGAACAATGTAAATCCAACGTCGGATGCACCGCAAGCACGCGACCGTCTCCCTGCCCTTACCTCTTCATCCTCACCCCCGCCTCCTACGGTCTGATTTTGTCTGACGGTGCGTTCGTGTTCGCGAAATGACACGGACCCTCGATCCACCCTCATCGAGCCGCAACGCGATCCAGGCTGGATGTTTCCACGCGATAGCGAAAAAAAAAGTGTCATAAATCATAATCGCTCGCGCGGAATCGCTTGTCGGAGTAAAGCGGCGCGCCGTAGGGTAGAAGAAGAAGAACGCGGCGGCGACTATGTCGAGGGGAGGAAACGCGAGCCTCGATTCGTGGGGGATTCGTGGCTCCTGGAACGTCGCGAATATATCACGCGGCCTATCACGGTGTCTCCCGAAGCGTAGCATAACTAGTGTACCGAGATCCTATCTGGACTCCTGACCGGCAAGACCGGGGAGATTGGATGAGTATATTAGACGACGACGACGACGACGACGATGACGACGACGGGCCGGAGGAAAGGGGGGGAGCAGATGCCCGTCGTTAGAATTCGCCTTGCACCGCCTCTGACGAATGTGGCCTAGACACGCGCCGACTCGACGCATCCGGCGCTACGAATATTCATTCGTCGTGATATAAGCGACCACCTTGACCTCCCCGTCGCGTCGACGTTACGCGTCGGCTGTACTCAGCCTGGCGATTATTAGTCCGCGCTCAGTGCCCAAGTGACGTGCACACATACAAACCTGCACACGAGCGTATGTGTGCACGTGCATACGCGACGATTGCGTGCGATGAGCGAGGGTATTGACTTGGCCGGGTACCATTATGCCTACTGTACGACTATGTTGCATGAATCCGAGAGAGAGAGAGACGCCATAACATGTAATTAAGTAATGATACCGTCACCTTAGAGAAACCAGCGATCGATTAACAAAGGAATTCTCCCATTTTCGCTCTCTACACGAGCGAAATTCGTATGAAAGCATGTGTCTGCTTATGGAATTAACACACGCAGAGAATTTTTTTAAGAATATAAACGAAGGAACTTTTATTTCTTAAACGAAGAAGTATCACAATAGTCTTGCCCGGCTAGGATATATTTATAATGTAAATAGTTTGAAGAAGTTAGAAGATAGTTTGAAAAGATAATTTGAGTATTCTTCTTCTAATAAAGTGAAAATTATTAATCAGAAATCTACTAGATATTATTCCAACTTTTTTCCCTTGGAATCAAGGGAAATGTACATATTTAATTGAATGCTCTCTTACTAGAAGAAATTTTTGTTAAAAGCAAAACTTGTACACTATAAAGATAAAAAATAAAATTCCTCCAACTTTAAGAACATTGGGCTTAGGATGTTTTCCTTTTGGCTTTGGAAGAACCTTTCTTGAAGGATTTATATAAGAATAAAATCCTCTATGATTCAGAAGATAAAATCCTCTAGGATTTAGAGGATTCTAAAGATGAGATTATATTTTTTGGATATCTATCATCACACAGGTTATAAAATCATATATCATCATATATGACCAAACTATTTGTTGTCATATATAAATTCTGATTTCAGTATAAGTATATTCCAGTCGCTATGTTATAATATTCAACGAAATCTGTGTGTAAGATAGTGTAGAACAACTCGACAATCGTTTTTGACTTCTTTAAAGCGCGCGATTTATATTTAAAAGAGAAAATGTTGAAACTATCTCGTTTGCGACGCGCAGATGTAGACTCGCGTCGCGTCACGTGTGTCGGGATTTAGATAAAGTTGAGAAATTAGAGACACGGTTATTCGGATTTCACGACAGATTATAACTTCGGGCACGGTAATTAAGTGCTGGCTCTCCTCCGCTCTCGTGAACGTGTTGCCCGGCTGGCCTTTTTGGCGGACCACCATGGAATTTTAAGTGGAATTGGGGGATTGTTTAATTCGTGTCCTTGTGGGGCAGGTTTCCCCGTCCGCACCGCGTAGCTCTCGACGTTTTAAGCGTTTTCCATAATGCCTACGTGAATTCACCCTCGCGTATTAGCATTTTAATTAGAAAACAGATCTCTAATTCGACGTTCCTATGACAATTTAATTGTGGAGCGTAATTAATATGGGGATCTCCCCGATATTCCCGTCGCAGATGCTGGAACGCGCTCACCCGCGCATACCGCAGGTATTACTTCTTTGAATTCACTCTTTCGCGATTCCAAGTAAAAAGCCCGATCAGGAATTTTAGTTACTGGCTGCTTTTTGGTCAGTTTAGGTGACACTTGCTTCGCCAGTGACTAGACAGCAAAACATGTCAGTTTTTGGTCAATTTCTAATCAGTTTTTGGCCAGTTTTTAACTACGCTTTTTTTGCACAAAATTCAAATAATTTTCGTCGTTCGATTCTACACACACATTGTAAAATATAATATTTTATTATTCAATATAAAAATAACGTGAAACTCGCGTTTCAGAAAGTATAGTCTTTGCACGTGCAAATTCATTCATTATTGAGATGATTGCAGAGTATTTTATATTTAATTACCGTTTCCTAGTTTCCTAGTTTCTGGCCAGTAACTGGCCAGAAACATTGTCCAAATTTTTACTAGATAGAAGAACTGTCCAGCACCTACTTACTAATTTTATTGTCTAGTTTCTGACTAGTGTTTTCCTATCTAGTTTCTGAATAATTACTGTCTAATAAACCTAATAAGTAAAATACTAAGAATAGTTATTATCTCCTAACTAGTGAGAACTAGCTAATTTCTGACCAGTTTTTTCTGGAAAGTTTTCTACTTGGATTATGTAGAACCTTATGATTAATACCAACAGCCAACGGGAAAATGGTAATCCAGCTGGCTCCTATTTTTCTCGAAGCGCTGCTCGACTTATATTACTCACATCCCGTCGGAGATAACATCGCGAAGAACACGCTCGCGCCATTAACGTCTCAAAATTCCGAATGCTCGCGATCACTGTGTCTTACGTCGGAATAATTCTTGCACCCTCTCCCCTTCCTTCCCCCCAACCGCCGCCACGGATAAGTCAAAGAAGCAGATCGTGACGGGCGGAGGCGGAACGTTTCAAGTCTGACAGTTGTAATTTCTGCCTTTGATGGTCGTAATTTCGTCTTCTGCCGTGCAAAGTGCCCGAGAAACGTTGCAACTTCCACTTGCTACGTGTCACACAACCCCGGGGTTTCTGTCGCAATTCCCGGCGAGCTTTTTTATCGCTCGCAGGGCGGCGCGGAGGCGCTATCGCTGTCCCACGACATACGATCGTAAATTTCTCGCACCGGGCGCGGAAAGGGCCGAGCAGGGACGAGAGAACGAGTGGAAGGCGAGAGGCAGGAATGAGGGGGAGAGCAAGAGAGGAGAGCGGGAGAGGAATAACGAGCAAACATCTACACGCACTTATCGTCCGGAGGGCTAACTGCAAAATAACGGGTTGCAAGCTGCGAACAGTTAATGCGAGGGGGTGTCGAAAACCCCGGCGCGCGCGATACGCCTTGCTCGATTTTTAAAGCCAGCCCTATCAACCACCGGACCGACTCCTCCGCCGTGTCTCTCTCCCCCTCCCCGCCCCTTCTCCTTCGCTTCCACCTTCGCTCTATCTCGTAATGTAAACGTATCGGACGCGCGTAACAACCTGCAATTTTTTTCACGGAGAACGATCAAACGCCGCCGATAAGACTCCGGACTCGCATGGACGCACACCCTTTTACAACGAGAGGGGGGCGATAGTAATCTCCGAACTCGCGTCTCCCCGGTAGCGGTGACGCTAACGCAATACCGCGATAGCGCGCGCTACATGATAGTGGGTAAGGGTAGATTTTTCATTGTCCGATCGTACGCGCACGATCGAGACATTGAGACTCCACCCCCTCTTGCTTTCATGAGATTAATTAATCTCGAGTTGGAGAGATCCGCTGTAGCCCTCTGAATTAATGTAGAGAAGGAGATTTCGGTCGCACGAAGGTTGCGGTAATTACAATATTGCATTAGCGTCACTAAAAGCGAAAATCGAGATCTTGATTCTACCGTACCTTTGACGACTCGCGAGCATCTCACCAACCCTCACACTAAATTATACACTCCAAAAAGGGATGTATAATCTTTATTCTTTACGAAATCGAAAATCTACTACACTGTCAAAAAAAAAATATCTACAAAATACTTGCGAAATTAAATTCCTAAATTAGTACCGAGTACTAATAACGTATTTATTTAAATCTATATTTTTTGTTTAAACGGAATAAATAATTTCTTTCATGGAAAGCTAAAGTTTTAGGAAAATGTAAATTTTCTTATTTAAACAAATATTTTATTTTAGTACAATTAAATATATGTTATTATACTAAATAAATATATTTTATTTCTTAAATATATTCTTTCTGTCACTATAGATATTTTTTTTTTTAATTAGGAAATATACTTCACTTGAAACAGAATAGCCTTTTATTAGAAGAAGTTTCTATTAAAAACAAGACTCATACAGATAAAAGATTTGTTGCAGATAAAAAACCGGAAGATTCCTCTAACTTTAACCTTCGGCTATTTCGTGGATCATTTTGGAATCAGTTGAAATTTCAATTGTATTACAAATTTGCTAAAAGAAAAGTTATAAACGTTGGGAGCTATCAGTTGAAATTTCAATTGTGTTACAATTTTGCTAAAAAGAAAGTTATAAAGTTGGGAGCTAAACAATATTCTGACTAGAAAATGGAGGCCTAAAATAATGAGAAAAAAATTTGTACTGATTTCTTTTGCTGATACATGGAGTGTTACCACGCGCGAAGTAAGCTATGTCAACGAAAAACAGAGAACCAGAGGGAGGGTTAAGAATATTGCTTAGAATATTCCCCTTTCTGATTGTCGAAGAATTCTCTCGAGGCCATAAATGAGAGAATGCCCCTAAAGATAAGACCATAGTCCTTTGGGTGTACTTCTCAATTCTCTCCTTCTCTCCAAAACGAAGAGCCGTGCAAAACTAATCTTTGCTCGCCAATCTCATGAATGTGGAGTCGTAGAAAGTGTTCGGCGTTAGTAAATTTAGATGTTTTGGGCTCATGCCAAATTCTCACGAGCTCTATTCGCGTTTTACCTCGTAACCATGCTTGCGAACAGATAATGATGTAGGTGGGAAAGCTTCGCGGAATACCGTGCACAAGTAAAATCTGTCTTCGATAACGAACTTGTCGATATCAGCTGATCGCTGTGGCGTACGCGGCACGTAAGCTGACAGATTGGTATACGCGCTCCGAGCCTCGTGAGTTCGAGTTACACCCTCGCGACTCTGAGCTTTTTTACAGCGGGATTCTTCGATGCAAAGAACGAGAGGATGAAAGAGAGGACACCCTTTGCCGTCTGTTTACCCGGTCGTCTAGGCCACCCGCAATAAGGGAATCAGTAGAAACGTGGAATTTGTTCCGGCAAGCGGAGCTAGTTTCTCGTGCGGCGCGGAAAATACCGGAGGAAATTCAAAGAAAAAGGAGAACGGACGGGAGTCGGAGCGAGACGTAGGTAGGCGATTGGGGGCGAGAGTGACTGAGGCGAGAGCGAAGCGTAGAAGATAGATAGAGAGTAAAAAGGAGAGATAGAGAGGGAGAGAAGGGGGGAAAGAGAGAGAGAGAAAGAGAGGGTGTATGTGAGAGGGAGAGAACCGAGAAGACGAAAAGAAGACGGCTCCGGGGATGGGCGAATGGGCTTCTCGCGAAATGAGAAGAGACTTTATCCATCGCGGATGGATACCGAGGGAAAAAGTAACCCACCACCAGCCATAGGAAAGCTTTCGGGGCACACCGGATCCGCCAGAGCTTTCTGCCTTCCCCCGTCGCTCGCGGTCGACTTTAATCGCGCCCATTGTCGGAGAGATCCTCGCGCCGATTCCTCCTCGACTGTGACAGGTTATTCTCGAACTCGCACGTAAACGCGGAACCCGACCCCGATTGTCAAGCGTAATTCCGCGATACACAGCGATCCACTCTCCTCTACTTTACATATTTTATATAAACTAAAAGCTATTATTTTCGCAGGGAGCGGCGAATTTATTCATTTAAATCCTTTGCATTTGTTCGCAACGACGAGTGCTGGATGACCAACAGAAAATCAATTAAAAAGGAGTTAATCGACTTTGAGGAGGCAAATTATTTTTCCAGACCAAATGAGCAACGTTCAGGGATTTATTTAAAGGAAACTACTAAATAAATGTTTGAATTTTATATGTCATTAAGTAATATACATCTAAACGAAAAAATTTATTTATATTTTTTATGCAGAAATGGTGTCACAACATCTATTGCCAAAATTATATTTAAACAAAATAATTCTTTTCGTTTAAATATAAATATACTACTCTTTTAAAAACATTTATCACACATACAAATTCAGACATACATATTTCCTTAAATAAATTCCGAATATTATTACTTTTAATAGTCTGAAAAAATTATTTACCCTCTTAATTTTAGACCAACAATTAATAGACGGGATACACATAAAATCCATATAAAGCTAACAATAATATAAACAAAAATTGGGGATAAACATTTTTCTTTACATATACCGATAACAACAAAGCTTGGTGTGTTTTTACGTCGGCGGGAAAAATTAAACGAAAATGTCCGGCTGTAACGAAAGTTCCGCGGTAGCGAATTGAGTCAGCCAGGTATTTTTAAAAATGTTTGCGTAACGTTATTGCTACTACCATGTCATCACGAAGACGATCGTCGACCTCGGGGGAAGTATCTGCTGAAAGTGGGTTAACAATTCTTAAGTGCTTTCAGGTAGCTAGCGATAGCGCAGGTAGACTAACATTCTATGAGAAGCATTAGCCTATCAGTCTCCAGGGAAGTCTCGCGTATCCCTTCGAGGATTATAGTGCGGGCTTGGCTACAGCATCTTCCAAGATAAGGCTATTGTCTAGACAGCCGTGAGAAAAACTACGGGAGATAGCTCGCCGGTCACGACGTCAGAAAACGTCTACGTGCTCGTGCACGTGTTGTGTACAAAGCTCGTGCGCGAGAATACATGTGTACGTATAAGTGAGGATATGTATGTCGTGTGTGTGTGAGAGACTCGAAGTGAATGCACCTTAATGGCTGCGGAACGTCCGATACTGTCTCGACAAGAACGCCTACGCGTACCCGGACGGAGCACGACGCGCGTCGATACGTCCTGGAATTCGGATGAAACACCACATTACCTCTGAACACCTCGATAAGAGTGTGTGTGTATATATATATATATATATATATGTATATATAATGTAGTCGTGTAATAGATACATGTCGTATCGCGCCGCTCGGAAGATGGCAGCATTTCCGATGCTACTGACTCGATTTGTCTGCATGCAGGAGTCGAGGATAGTCTCTGATGAGAGGGAATTATCCATCGCATTTAATACATAAGTGACATGACGAAAAAGAAAAAATAATAAACACAAAACCGCAACTTCTAAGTTAAAGGGATGTCACACACTTGAAAACACTGAAATTACCTAATAAAAAATTAACAAACGGATCAAATTCCAATCAATTTTTATATTCGATCAAAATGTCCAATTAAATTTAATCGTTTAAATTAAAATACTTCCGCTCATAATGGCATTTCGTTAGATAAACTGATAAAAAAATTATGAACCAATATTTATCGGATGTTTCATGATCGAATACAAAAATTCTTCGGTATTTACCGACTTTAAACTTTACCAACAAAAAGTATTGACCTTTTTCCGCAAAGTTTACGTTGTATTGTGCAAAAAATTATAAATGATTTTACACAGTGAAAGTGCATGTAATAACGAATTGGAGTATTGTTTAATATGTGAGAAAAACGATAAAAAATTTTTAAATTGACATCTCGAGCTATCACTTGGCGTAAATATTTACTTGCTACAAAAGTTCTGTAACTTGTACGTAACGCGCGTGTGTTTGCTCCGCTAACGAAAATGTCAAGGAACATTTCTGTATCCTCACAACAGAAGCTTTAGAGAGAAGCTCAGAAATATACGAAAAGTTTGCAGAAAAATTTCTACACTGAGAGAAAACATCCGATAAAAAATTAACAAGCAGATATTTTCGATTAAAATATTGATAAATTTTTGTAAACTTTCGATGAAAAGTTCATAATTTTTTGATCGATTTATCTGATGAAATGCCATTCTGAACGGGAATATCCGATTAAATTTAATCGGATATCCTGATCGGATATAAAAATTGATCGGAAAAATCCGTTTGTTTATTTTTTATCGAATAATTTCTCTCAGTGTATATACGCGTGGTTTCCTGCTAGCATGGCGCAATCAAGCAGTACGTATTTATTTAAAATTTATATGTACAAGAAGTGCGAAAAGGATAATATGATCGTGTTAGTGACGACCGCCTCTACGTTATTGGTATTTATGGAGTTGGTTATCGATTCTGGCACCCTCTTAAAGAACATAATTGGGTCTAGTTCTGATGTAGGTCACTATCGCAGGCGCTCATTCAATATGTATTCAATTGTCGTGTCATAACGCGCATGTTACACGGCCACGTCGCCGCCGCGCAGCTCTAAAGAGCGATCTAAACGAGCGAGCGCGTTCGCCGGCCGCTTATCGGATAATGAAAAAGTAATTAGTGCCCTTCGCAAGCGCAGTCACGAAGGATCGTTATCTCGCACGGTACAAATTTCGACGTAACAGCCACTATTTATCAGGATTCGCGTGTGCTAAAAAGGGAAAAAGGTGGAAGGCGGGGAAAAAGGAAAAACTAGCAGCAGAGCAAACAAGAGGAAAATGCAACGCGTCCGATACCTGCGCGAACGGGCCAGCGAGGAGAATTGTACCCGCTCGTAGGTGGAATTTCGTAAGTTCCGCGACGCGAAGCCCACTTTCTTGAGACTTTGTTTTTCCGAGAATCGCGCGGTGAGCTCGCCCTCGGCCGGGCAGGGGAGAATGGAAAGTTAGTCTCGCGTAGCGATTTTTCCAAGTTTCCTTGGGGGATCACATTACTAGATTAAGCCGGGCTCTTTTCAGCGATCCTCTTTGACCCGCTTGTCGGGTATGTTGCGTCGTTTTCCCTCGCCGCCACTTCTCCCGCGCCCTCGCGTCAGCAGGGATAAGAAAAGAAAAAAAAAAGGGAAACAGCAGAAGAAAGAAGGGGACGCGAAGCGACGTCCGTATTCGCCCTCTCGTTTCGACGCCTGCGAGCCCGTTCGCCGTTTCCTCGTTTCACCCTCGAGTGGACGGTCGAACGGACGGGCGGACGGACGAGCGGATGGAAGGAGGAGGATCAGAAAAGAAGACGAAGGGAGATAAGGCGAAACTGGAGCGCGCAACTTCTGCTACGAACGTCTGTCCAGATCTGGGAAAGGGCGCGGATCGGGAGAAATCAGACGTTCGTTCCAAGGCAGTGCTTGAAACATTTATCTGGAGATTCACGGCGAACCGAAGCGCGACTTCTGAAAGTCCCGATGCACTTTTAAGTCCGGTTAAGACTGACGTTTCGCCGATCCTCGAAGCAGGCTTAATCGTCCGTAGCTCTTGAGAGTACGATCGAACTGCGCTACCCAACATAGGGAATTGATATCGAGTTGAACGCGAAAAGTAATCCTGCACATTTGTCGATCGAATCGAGTTTTGCCTTACTTCCGTTTAGTCGCTTCTCTGTCACAGATTCACGTTTTTCCCGTTGTCTAATTGAGAGAAATTCTTCGCGCAATCAATTTTCTGACACGCAATGAGAATAGAAGCAAAAGAATCATCTAAACGAAGAGAATTTATGATGAAAATTATTATTATGAAATAGATAAACATTCTGATATCACCCTTCTGATATATCACCCTTTGTTATCCATGTTTAAAAAATTATTACTATTAAAATTTTGCTATATTCCTTAACAAGATAGACCTAGTAGAAAATCTTATTTCTACACTGCTAAAAACACAATAAAATTAAAAAGAATTTATATGAAAAAAAAAACTATTCTCTCTGCGCAAAGGACACGGTAACTACCGTCGCTTGTTACTTAAGTAATCTATAAAATATAAAATAATCTATAAAGTATAATTATCGCGATTTGCGAGTGACAGGTGTCGAACTAATTAACTCTTTCACGTACTTTAAAGCAACGTATGTTCGATATTAAATTTAAAATTTTTTCTTTCAAAATACTAATTCTTACGATCCGAGAATCCGCTGTATTTTGGCACGGCAGAAGTCTCATACACAGAGAGAAGCTTACAGCAAAAATTATTATAGAATTTTATAGCAGTTTGCAGAGGATTCCAAAATCTAAACCTCCACAATTCCTCAAGAACAAAGAAAACTTCAATATTCTTTCTGTGAGAATTTTTATCATTTTTTATATATACAAAAAAGTTCAATAAGAACTGTAAAAGTCGCCCAAAGAACCGCCCGAATTATAAAGGAGAATTCACAGCTTGGCAGAAGAGCAGAAAATGGAAAGGCAGAAGCCAATCAGAAGTTCTGATCTATCATTCTATCAAAACTCGTACTGATAGAGAAACAGAAACTGTCGATTATCACCTGACCGCAAGCCCGAGTTCTGATCGGCTTTTGCCTTTTTGCCAAAGTGTGAATTCGCCCTAAGAGTTAACCACCAATCCAGTGGTATCATCGCGCATTCTTCAAGTCACATCGACGTACGTACGTATATGCAACTAAGCCGTTTCCACTCAATGAGATAAGATACATCAATGCGATTGCACTCGACGGAGAATCCTCAGATCAAATTTCAAAAGTCCAATCCGTTAGCGGAGTCCCTCGCGCGCGAGCGCGTGCCTACTGGAGGGTTAAAATGTCGGGGCATTTATCAAGCTGTCTAAGAAGCGAAAATAAAGCTGCATCCGACTACCTGCATTTATCGTTCTATTCTCTCAGCCCGACGCGGCGCCGATGCTTCACGCTAGAAAAATCTCCCAACTTATCCGAAATCTCGGCCTCCTGTAAATCCAACGACACGAGCAACAAAAGCGTGCGCGCGCCAAGATAACGGCCGGCCACCGCCGCGCCATGGCCTCTGAGGACCGTCAGGGTCTCCCGGCTAGGCCTAATCAAATTGTAAATTCGCTAAAAATGCAAATTCGCCGGATCAGGCGTCCGTCTGGGAGAGAGCGACGCACGCAACCGCCTCGCGTTTTATACGTAGGAAAGCATCGCGAGGCATCCACTGTTCATTTGCATACACGCTCCGAATGGCAACGATTCCTCCACGTCTCTACGTGGCCGTTTCCTATATGTATCTCCCTCGCCTTCTGTCTGTCTACCATGTCGGCAATTAATTACTGCGGCCCCTCGAACTGTTTCACGACGTCTTATCGATAAGTCGCGCGACCGTGTCGTCGTATAAAATCGAACGATGCAAAGTAGCGAAAAACTACGTGATACTTCCTCTCGCCGAATCAATGTTCTGTCGGTCGCGATAATATTGCGCGCTTTTGATGCTAAGACACGCTTATTTGAAAATAATACAGGTCCATATTTGGAAAATTTTTTAAATATTGATCTTTCTCTGCACACACACACAAAGTTTACGTCGTATGCATTGATCGCGCAGAATTACAAATGCTTGTATACAATAAAAGTACGTGCAGAAATAAATAGGAGCATTGCATAATGTGACGGAAACGATACGGAACATTTCGAAATTGACATCCCGAGTTGTCAATTAGTGTAAATATGTATCTGATATTAAAATTCTGCAGCTAATATATATAATATATATATATATATTTTTTTTTTTATTTATAATAATAATTCCACTGGAAAACTCGCATTCATCAAGGACAGAGGGAAAGAGGTGCTATATTTGAAAACATGACCGATAAAATACTGACTTTTTTCCGCAAAGTTTACGGCGTATTGATTGCACAAAATTATAAATGCTTTTGCACACTAAAAGTACGTGTAATAATGAATTTGAGCGTTGATCAATATGTAACAAAAACGACAAAAATTTTCAAAATTGACTCGAGCTGTATGTTAACATAAATATTTACTTGATACAATAGTTCTGCAGCTTGTACATATCGCATGTGTGTGTATGCTCTGCTAACGAAAATTTCAAGAAATATTTCTGTATCTTTATAGTTGAAGTTAGAAGTTCAAAAATATACAGATAGTAGAAAATTCAGATCGAAAGTAGAGCTAAAATTTCAACTCGAATAGATTAAATAGAATCAAAGAGATTGATACAAGCTTCAGAGTATCAACGTAAGCATTAAATGGAATGTTAAGACTGAAAATAGACTCAAAATTTCGACTCGCGGACACAAGAATTTTTTTTAATTTTTCTTAATTTTTCTGAGTAGAATTTTTCTAAATGGAGAAATCTGAATATCTTATACAAGACAAGTTTCGCGCAATAATGAATATTATTGTATAACATTTAATATTCACTACAGAACGTTATACCAAGACGCAGACTCGTTGCTTAGTTGTTTAAACAAACTGCCAAATTCGACGGGAATTATCATTTGGTTCCAACTTTCGACTCTTTTAAATTGCACCCGCCCACACATTTTCGCTCATCTATTACGTTCATCTAGGATCTTACGTTTACTTTTCTTGTTTCTTTTTTTTTAAGTCTCGACCTCTCATTTTTAGCGCGGGCACTTCGCACGCATGCGGAAACCGTTTAATCGTCCCCTGGATCCATCGGTTGCATCGTTCGCGGTGAAACGCAGTGAAAATGAAGCACGTAGCCTAGCGGAGATAGTGCGATTCTCCGATGAAATATCGACTCGTCTGGGAATTTATATCGCGAGTCGCGGCATGAACAGACAGGCCGCAATAGTCGGATAAATTAACAGCACGTTGGATGCTACTAAATATAAAAGGGAAGCGCGCGACTGTTTCCAGTCCACCTCGTGAACCTCGACGTACGACTCGGTGGGGGCCGGCTGACCCTTCAGCCGTGATTAAGGGCTTCGATTTATCGAGTGCGCGTCCCGGCATTCCATGGTACACGAGCGGGCAAGCAGACGAGGTGAACAAGGTGGAGCCGCGCACACCCTCCACCCTAGACCGGCTGATCCTTTATTTATTTCCTCGGACCCGCTGTAATATTCATCGCGCAGAAATTGATTTGGAATTAGATCTCCTCTTAGACCTCTCTCGAGTCTCCGACGTGCTCTCAAAGGTGGGTGAGGCACTCGGCAAAAGAAATTACTTCTTCAAGTAGTCGTCAGTATCTCGCGAATACGCTCGCGACAACGTCTCTGTAGCTTTTTTATAATTAAACACAGCAAACGCGCTCTACCAACCCGCGACATTGATCCCTAACTCTTCCTTAAGGGGCTATTCTGCCTTGAAAGGTCGCAAAAAAGTCCTGATCCTAGTGACCACGATAACATGCGGAAAAGAGCACTTTTATCATTAGGTAGTAAAAAAATATTTTTAAAATAAGGTTTAAAGAATATTCATAGAAAGTTTGACGTTATTCGGTCGTTTCCCTATAAAAAAATCTCGGAAAAGTATTTTTTAAAAGTATTTTATATCTTTTTAAATAAAAGTATTCCCTTAACACGTTTAACTCTCACTACTAAGCTAATTTCCATTGATTACCTCAATGTTGAATTTAAGTTTGAGTCACCAAAAATGCGACAAATAAATGCAATTCGTGAAGCACACATATTCGTCAACTCGTTTCATTGACTCCTTAGCTATATATTTAATCTGCTATACGCAACTGGTTACGTTTTATATGGCAAACATAAGGAGCGAGACGCGGGGCAATATTATAGCGTCAGTCATCGGTGACTGCCATGGCAGTCAATATGTCAAATAATCTCACATTGTCAAGATATATTGCCTTTGCACGGCGACTGTCACGTCGACAATCAATGCGATTTACGTCTAAATGCTGCATGCATTGTACAACATGACGTCTCGTGAGCGTTGAAATTATATGCTCACCAATTTGCGTTGATATCCAGCGACGATGTCTAGCTATGTTCAGATCCGTCACTGCATCTCGATTGCGTCGTTCCGTCCATCTCAGCATCCTCCTCCATCCTCCAGTCGTCGTCGGTCGCGCTTTACTCAGTTTACTTCACTGCAGTAATGCAGTGCAAACTCACGACCGCGGTCGTTTCTCCGACGCCGAACGATTTAACGAAAAGCACACGACGAATTACGGCGTTTCAAGAATATAGGGGAGACCAGATCTACATAGCCCAATGTTGCTCATATGCTTTTTTTTAGGTATCTATCTTGAGAGGAACAATGAGAACAAAATCGCGAAATGATCCTTTTAGAACACATAGATACTTTCCCTGAGTTTTATTAAAATCTAAATAATATTGCAGTTAAAAAATAGAAAAAACTGACTTAGTAAAGTTGGCCACTATTTAAGAGCTAGCAAAGATATGAAGACGTCTCAGGGAGATACTACTAATAAGGATATATATTTTGTATGTGGCCTATTTATCCCGACTTACTAACGGTTGCCAATTTGCCATAATACCAAGATAGCCGCGTTACATGTTCGCATATTTCGGTTATTACACAACAAAATATACAGTTAGCGCGACGAGCATTAACACATAGAAAAAAGCTGTGTTTATCATATTTTATCATATTTGTACAATTAGTTACAATTAGTTGTCCGAGAAGTTGTAACTTCGAAATTCTGAAATATGGGACATTTAGTCCTGGTCTCCCCTACTCGCGAGTTACGTGTCGCGTAGAAAGATCGTAAACTGAAAGTCACGGCGCTTTCGACGAAGTCGAGAAAGAAAAGGAAGATATACGGACATTTCACGGTATTTCACGGACGTTTATATTTTGTGAAAAAACAAGGTTCTTGTTTCGCGGGAATTCTAATAAAATTTTAGATTATGAACTTTTGATAAACACAATGAATGAATATTGAATTTAGCGGTAATTTTGATAGAAATAACATTCTAATCCGTCGCGTGTGATTAATCGAAATTAGTAAACGCAACGATTACAAAATTCATTACGAACTATATAAATAATCGCGAGTTCTGCATGTAGTGGCGCAATTTTGATGCGCATTTTACATCGCTTGAAACAATCAGGAGATCACGTTGAATAAATAGTTATATTAAATATTTCGGCATCTTGAAGCAATATCAATAATAAAGGATTTGAAAAAATATTAAAAATCTGTAAAAGTATTTCAAAGGAAAAGTATTTGATAATTCAAAAATATTTGCTAAATAAGATAATTATTTAAAAGAGCGATCCCCTGTGACTGTTTCGAGTAGTATATTTCAATGAACGGCACAAACATATATGCAAAACTCTACAATGAGAGAAAAGTAAAAGTGAATTTGGTATTTGAAATTTGTAATTATATAGTAAAACAATTATAACCTAGAAATGTATTTTTTATAGCAAGTGTTCTTAGTATAGTGTTCGTTTTTATTATTATTATATTATTTTTATGTGCATATTGCTATCATTGCTTTTTTGTTAGAACAATAGAAAAATATGATTAGTTCTACCATATTTATCAAAACTACTATAATTTATAGTATAATTAACCATCTTTCTTCTCTCATTGTACGTACAAAAACCTACAAGCTAAGTAAATCGCATTGATTTCCTTATAAATATCCCCACCACCTAAAATCTTTATCCTTATCTTTTTGACTCACCGAAATGCCGAAAATTCAGGACGGCCACGTTCTGCTACAACTCTGAAACATAAAGGCAACATCGCCGATTAGATACGAGAGTTAATGGCCTAACGAGAAAAATGCGCATGAATATGAGCGTGTTAACTTTTTGCGATTGTTATAATCCAAAAAATTTTACTTTAATAATACGTCTCACTTTCTAGTCGCAAAGAGTTGAATGTAAGAGCAATTTTGAGAAAATGTATATAAACCTACCTTCGAGCCGACCCTGCTTGGCCCGAACCGGATCCTCCGGTTCAGCATCCACCAAAACTATAACTCCAGGAAAGTGCTGCATAATATAGTCTGAAACACAAAGGAAGTTTTTTTATTAGTTATGTAAAAAGATATAAATATATCGACAACTTGCAACTATAATCACTTATAGACAATAATTACTTGACTGTAATAAATTATGGTCAAGAAAATCGTTTCTTTTTATTAAATTCTACTATATTGTTAGTCATAATAATCATATATATATACACAAGGTCCACCAACGAAAAATAATTGAGATAGAAAGTTTTTTTTGGAGGACTCTGTGTATATGTTACTATCATTTTCGTTCATTAAAATAATAAAAAATATAGTAGAACAAATAACTATAATTTTAGTTAGGTCAAC
Source organism: Odontomachus brunneus (assembly GCF_010583005.1). Lineage (NCBI taxonomy): Eukaryota > Metazoa > Arthropoda > Insecta > Hymenoptera > Formicidae > Odontomachus > Odontomachus brunneus. The sequence goes on from NW_022639569.1 coordinate 844,155, forward strand.
CATTTCTTCTTTCAATGTATATACGTTATGTACATATATTCAATATTATATATTCCACTAATTTGATATTTCTTAAGTCTTATTATCATGTCATTATACATTTATTTTATAGCATTTAAGTCCTCTTTAAAAACGTCAAAATAACCTTGGCAGTGACACCCTCTCGCGGTAGCCGTCGAAATAATTAACGCATCGAAATCGAAATAACCAACGTAAAAAACAAACAACAGTGAAACAACACGCCTTTTTACGATACTTCAAGCTCGTTAAATTTACGGGCTTTGTCTTTGTACCGATAAGCGTAAAGTAATAAAATATGTGTTATTTCAAAGTCGCTACGCGGAAAGCTCCGCACGATAAAAGTTCAAAAATAATCCCTGACCCAGTGAATCGACCGTTTCTAACAGAGTAGCTTTATCTATATCGTCGAACTAACCAAATACGCTTTTCTTTCGCTTTCCTTACTTTAGATAAAGAACTTGGAATCGGAATTCTAATAGTGCGGGGGTTGGATGTAGCCGTCACTCCTTACTTTATTAGAACAGCGAAAGTAAACTCTCCGCCGGTTCTTTGCATTCAAAGAGAGAAAAAGTATATAGTAATGGCAACTGTACAGATGACAACTCTATGTGAGTTCTGTATGTAAAATAAATTACAAAGCTTAATAAATTACTTTATAGTTATTGTAACTAAAGCTGAATGGTTAGAAGAACAAGAAAACTATATACAGGGCGAGTCCCTATTAATATACAACTATTGCTACCTTGAATCTTCGAGGTAAGAACCAAAGGTAATCTCCAGATTTTTTAAGCTATTTTACTTAGAGAAAGGCTTCTTATAGTGGTTATCTGGAATAAACTTCTATGACTTTTTATCTGAGAGCTTCGAAGGTCTTAAAGTCACCTTTACTTTTTGCTTCGAAAATATTATATAAGATGACAATAATTACTGACTCACTCTATAGTTTAGTTGTTATAACCATTCAGCCTTAATTACGATAACAATAAAATAGTTTATTAGATCATATACATTGATTTTACAAGTCGTACAATTGTGAGTTACTACCACCATGTATTTTCCCCGAGTATTTGGAGGAAACATTGAAAATAAAGCAAAGGAGAAACACGACGATCCTCCATAAGCAACTCTTTTGGACAATGGCCAATTGAAGAGCAATGAAAATTCAAGCAACGGTTTGATACGGTCACCGGCCTCTCGAGTCGCCGCGTATTAGCCAAATCATTCGTCGATGAACACGCAATACGCGTCACCCCTCGATCCCCCGACCTGACAATTTAGCCAGAAGCTCCGTCGGAAAGGGTGAAAGGGGGCCAGGAAGGGGTGCGCCCAGGCACGTAACGAAGGGACGTGCGACGGCATGGTCAGCGACCCTCGTCGCCGGCGCGGAGGGTAGGGTCCGAGATTTCTCTTGATAGGACGAGGCATTTTGTCAAGCGGCTAAAGTAATCCGAGCCACGCAGCCGATGGGTGGTGGTTTCCGCGGGCGGGCGACGATCGCGCGCGCGTACACACACATACCCGACAAGTCGGAGCCGACACGGAGGTCGAAAAGAGGGGTCGAATTTTCGTCGGGAAGCTCGCGTGCCGGGGGTGGCGTGGCGTGCGCGCGCGGTGGCGTTCCTTTCGGATCGGTCGATGGCGAATGGCGATGTCGTGCACACAAGCTGACGGAACCGGCCGGCAGGCCAAGTAACCAACCAACCAGCCAGCTAACCAACCAACCAACCGACCGACCGACCGGCCGACCGACCGATCGACCGACGTTGCTTGGCGTGATTTCGAGTCCCGTGGAGACCGCGCGCCGGATATGAAGCCAACTTCGCCGGAGCGTCGCGCGTCGATGGTCGCGGAGAGTGCGCGGCTGCTTTCGATCAAAGTCGAACTAGCCCCGGGAAAACAGGCTCCCTGGCAAAGCGTTAACTCTACGAAGGCCGAGGTGTGCCGGCTGACACAAAAGAGTGTTAATTGTGGACGGGAAAGTTGCACGTGGAGATTCCTGCTGAAAGGAGAATCAGAACTCCATTAATAAATCAACCCCCTCGGCGAATTTCGAAAGCCTTTCACGATCTTACGTCGTGCGTGGGGCTCGCGTTACCACCCTCGGCAGAGAGGGAGCGAGCAAACGATCGATCATCACGTGTGAAATTCGAGTCCTGGGAACATCGGCGTCGTTAATGCGCCGACGAGTCTGTGAGTTAACTGCTGCGCCTCGCAAGTCTGTTGGTGGAAAAACGCGTACGGAGCGCGGAGTGAGTGAACGAAATTAGCTACGGACTCCATGGGTGATCTTACCGCATTAACGCGTGTACAGGTCATTCGCCGCGAAGGGCAGCTTATAAACGAAAAAATGTGGTCTATATGAAATTAGTTCCCTATTTTTAAAATTATATAAAAATAGGGAAAATAGGGAAATTTTAAAATTATATAATTATATAAAAATATAATTGATGTGATGATTGCTTCATGATGATTGCACATAGTGTTCTAGAATTTCTAATCCCGATTTTTTTTTTTTGTTATTAAAAGTTACAAAGTTATAGTGATTTTTTACTTTTCAAAAATGCGAATCTGGTCTCCTTCCTCCTAATGGCTCCTAAACGCGTACGCAAAGTCTCGGTGCGGGCGAATATAACAGCAATAAAGATGCCACTGCGTAAATGCGCGTGCACCGTATATGGATTTCACTATGGTTAACAGTAAAACGTTTCGTAACTCGTCGACGCGCGATCACGAGAAACGTAAATAACGTCGTCCTACCTACACGCTGTTACTTACAGAAGAGGAAGAGGAGGAGGAAAAGGAGGAAGAAGAACTCCAGCGAGCTTTTGATTAGGTATGTCCCTTTACGCGGGTACCACCAACGTTGATGTATAAGTACCACTTTCAAGTAACTTTCCCCCCGCTCTGCCGACTCCTTCATCGAGCCTGCCTATACTTGGCCGTGCGCTGCTCCCCCCCCCCCCCCCC
>NW_022639569.1:847152-854790 GCF_010583005.1 Odontomachus brunneus
CGTCCGTCTCTCCCACGAAGTGAAGCCACGAACTTTCCGGCGCCCGCTCGTCCCGTCCGTCGGTTCCGTCCGCGAACGCCGGCTAACGAGCGACGTTAGACAGGATGCAATTAGCAGAAGTCCTCTTTTGAGGTTTAGGTATGTGTCTTTTCTTTTCCGTCAGCGACGTCGGCAGTGCGCGGCCCGCCAAGAGGGTGAGAAGCCGGGGTGGGCAGAAGAGGAGGAAAAAGCCGGTTACATCCTCAATTGAAAGTCACTTCGGCGCTCGCCTAATTTATTTCTTTCTCCTCCTTGTGCGAATGCAAATGGCAGCCGCCGCCGTTCCGAACTTTTTCCAGCCGCCTCTCTGTCCATGTTTCTGGCGTCCCTTCAGGACGTACGTTCTCCTGCCGCGGCGGAGCGGGCAACCACCCCCCGACGCTCTCTCGCTCGCATCAGTATTCCTCTCATTTGTCTCGCACTGATTGTCCGGGAAGCGTAATGGCGCAATCTCCTGAGCCGTCGAACGAGAAGCCGCCGCCGTTGCCGCACTGGTGGCACCGGCGCCCTACTTGAACCGTTCGCCAAGTCACGTATTACACCTCGAACGACGAGAGCTACGTACGGGACGGCTAATCAATTTCTTTTCGTGCCGCAATCCTCACGGCAATTAAGTCCCGATAGATAAAAGCGCGGTCGTACCTGAGCGCCACCGCCGCCGCCCTCTCGGAAAAATGTTCGACCTGTCTGCCGCTCTGCACCGCGGACAATGGATTCTCACGGCATTCGGAATACGAAAGCGACGAATAGGTCGAGGTGTATTTTCGGCGCGCTTCTCGTCATCGCGTTTGAAACGACAGGAACGAATTCTTCACGAATTTCAAGCGATTGTGTGATTCAGCAGACGTATTACTTTTGTCACGTTTCCGGAAAGTTTAAGGAATGTCTAAGTGCACAGAATATTAAACGCAATGTTGCATTTAATACTCATTATGGAAATATTAAGTGAAAAACAAAGCATATCTTCATGTTCCTAAAGATCCTCAGATAGACAGATACACGTAAGTTTGGCAGCGAATTTACTAGTCAATTTGTAAAGATTGTATTTCACCTATGAGTAGTTCATATGGCACTCATATTTATCATTACATTAACGAAATAAAAATACGAAAAATTCATCAAAATTCAAAATAATGTCACGCAAAATTTGATATGAAAATCTCACTATAACTGTCGATAAATTTATTATAATAACACAAATTTAGTTATGGACTTATCCTGTATGCATTAGTCTAACTATTTAGCTTTATAGTTGCATTAGTATAGCGTCAATGTAACGAAAAACTTACGTTATTGTATGGTGCAAATTTAAGGATCAACTCAATACAATATACCTGCCTCATAAATATAACAAAAAGAAATTTAAGTCTATCTGGGTCTAAACAAATGTAAGTCTATCTATCTCGAAATAAGGTCTTAATTGCTACTCGCATTTAACGCGACTCGTTAAGAAAATATCGGCTACAGATCATCTCTGTATGTACCAATCGCAATTACAATGATCCGCGACAAACTCGCGACTGCAAAGGGCACACATCGTCCCCGCGATTAACAATCCCTCTCGGTGTTATTTTAAACAGCTGGCAATTCCAAATGCGAAGCACCGTCATTTCATAGAGATTCACAGCAAAACATTCCTGGGCGGGAGGAGCGGGGGTTGGAAGTGGTGGAGAGGGAGAAAACCCGGCACGACGAAAATTCATAATCACTCTGCGATCCAGCGGGCTAATGACTCTCGATGATTCCACGCGACGAAACTCATCCATTAGCGCCGCTACCTCGTCCGCGTTGAAGTTTTTTTCCCCATGTAGACAGAGAAAACCGCGTCAGCCGAATGTGATCGAGCGGCGGGCGGGGGTGAACGGATGGACGGATGGACGGACGGACGGACGGACGCGGTTCGCTCCCCGAAATTCCCAGGATCAAAATCGCTCGTACATACATACACACGCCGCGACCCGTAATGACGTTCCCGAATCAGAACACGGATGACCGAAACGAAACGCATCGCTCACTACGCTCCGATTCACATAGTTCCGTACACACGTGTGCGCGCGCGGGCGCTCGCATGCACACGCGAGATCGCACGCACGCACGCACGCACGCACGCGTGCGTGCGTGCACGAAATCGTACGTGTCTACGGAGCATCGCGTTTAACGGTGAGGGGGTCATGGACGACTAGCTCGCGTTAAGGGTCACGCTCGATTGCATCCTACTTGCACTCGCACGCCGGTCAATGTACGTCGGTGGAACGGAGCGGTAATTTCTGATCCCGGGGCACGTCGGATCGGCGTGTGCGGAGGTAGAGGAGGTGGGAGCAGAGACGGAGAAGGAGAATGGCAAGCGATGAGGAGATGCATCGTGCGCCGCGCGCGCGGCGAGGCAGACGGGGGGCTACGGACGCGTGGGAGCAGAAACAGATTCCTTGACCATAACCGGTTCGCACACGCCGCTCACGATCCCTCGCGCGAGTTTACGTTGCCCCGGGTTAGGTAAGTTACCACGCGGACGGGGTTAAGTAACCTTCCAGGTCGAACGAGAAAAAGTCATCGGCAGAGCCGTCCTACGCTCCCGCCGTGCCCTCCATCGATTTATCTTTCGACTTTCGCCGAGCTCGCGAAATTGCGCCTGCTCTGAGTGTCGTGCTCGCAAATAAGTACGATGAGTTATAGCGCGCACGTGTAAATATACTGATATATACAGTGTACTGGTACAGCTAGAGCTTCGTTTCTTCTGATAAACGCCCGTATAGAAAATCTAATAAAGATCCAGACTCGATTTCCCAGAATAATTATGGGTTCTAGTTAGATGTTTCAAGCATGCGATTCTAGGTGAACGAACCCACTTGGAAAGTTTAAGATGCCAAAGTTTTTCCAATATTTTCTCTGGTTTTTATTTTACGTTAGAAGTGAATAAAACATATTGACTCTCTAAGTAATCTCATTATATTCAGTGTAAAAATATATATATGTAAAAAAAAAATATATATATATTTAAAGTATTTTAAAAATATTTCTTAATCTTTTACTCTATTATATACAATAATGAGTATAAAAAAAGTGGAATTCTCTGTTCGATACCGTAAAAGTTTAACGTGATCATAGCTAAAATTTCAACTCGTAATTGAGTGAAAATCCCGACTCGAAATTTTAATCCTACTTTCGACTTCAACATACTATTTAACGCCTACTTTGATATTCTGAAGCTGATATCAATCTCTTTTGATTCTATTTAACCTATTAACTTTGCCGAGAGGTTCTCTGTAGAATCTAGAAGTGGCATTTTGTGCATTTTCCGCTATTTTAAGTCGCTAAGTGGGACTGTAGTATCCATATGTATTACACATACCTGGTCTTTCAGAGTATAGAGAGATATTAGAAAGTTCAAGTTAAAAATAAGACTACATTTCGATTCGAGCTACATCAACAAGCCATGGCGACATCGGCTTACGTCTTGCCCTTTCTCTTCACTCTTATACACTGATTAAATCTTAATTGTTACGTACACGCGCTATATAAATGTGCCGCGTTGGCCAGCAACCTGTAAACTAGCCGTCGGGCAGAGAAATAACGTTATTCTAAGAAAGTCGAACCTTTCGTTGCGAGTCGACTTCAGCTTTCCCAGGACCGGGGCATATACGCGGACTGAGACGAACACGCCGCTCGTAGAACGACTCGTGACTTATTAATAGCGTGTGTCGACTTGTAGTCGGCCGGCGAGTTGTGCTTATATACAGAAACGCGTATGTACCGAACGATCAACCCCCGTGTATCGAAGTATCGGAATTTCTCCGAGGAGTAACTAAGGGGGAAAAGGGTGGTTTCCAGGCACAGGACCGACCGACCGACCGACCGACCGACCGACCGACCGACCGACAGACCGACCGACCAACCGACCAACCAACCGACCGACCGTCCGTCCATCTATTCGTCCATTCGTCCATCCGTTCGTTCGTTCGCCCGTCTCGCAGGTCGAACGATACCGAGCGGAGCGCGTGCATCGATGCCGCGTAAGCAATATTGATCGAACTGGTGCATTACGGGGTGACCCAGGAGGAGGCGGCGGTGACTATGGGGGCTGCTGTGGTACCGGGGATGGCCGGGACCGAACCCGTACATCGGCTTCATTACAGACTGACTAGAGAGAGGCTGCGATCCACTCTCTCGTCTTGTGTCGCGCTGCTGCGCCTCTTTCCGCGTTACCGTACGCGTTCCGTTTCAACCCTCTTTTCTGCTTTCCTCTGTCCTTCTCTTTCTCTCTCAGCCATCCTCTGTCTTCCTCGCTCTCTGCCTGACTCCGATTATTTGCTCTTACACACCACCCTGTCCATCTCCTTCTCCTCCTTTTACTCCTCCCCCCATGGCGCTACTTGTCTATCTCTCTCGGATACAGCTTACTCTTTGCCAACTCCGCTCCGACTATCGACGCTTCACGCTTGATCGCCAACCCCGCTTCCACCTACCGTACGTACCTTCCTTCCCTCTGACCTGTGCGGTCAATGAGATCTATGCCGAAGATATTAATAGGCATAGTTTGCGAAGTAGGTAGTTTCAGCCGCGCGCGCGGTCTCGTTGCGAAACGCGGAAAGAGACAAGGATTCGACGGGTACGCGCGGCCAGGATCGGCCAAACGAGCTTTCGATTAAATTATCGACGTGTTATTGCACTTACGATGTCGGCCGACCCTATGAGCGCGGCGATACCGTAACACTATCTTCCACTTTATCTGCGTACACGCAATCGCCTCGCATCGTGATTGTCAATTATAATATGAAATTTCGACGCGTAAACAGCGCACCACTTGATACTTCATTATATAATGACCCGGTACAATGATCCACTTAATGTCACAGTTTAATAACAACGCGGAAAAGTATCGGGTTTTGCGCAAAATATCATTTCACCGAGGCCAAGTGTCTCGCAAAAGAGCCAATAACGCGCCGAATTTCTATAAAGTACATACGCATGATAACAGTTATATTTCTGCGGAAGGATACGTGAAAATCATACATAAACTAACGACATGGTATTGCCCCAATTGCCGATATTAAGCCTCCGCGTACAATGTTTGGATGAGGCCCAAACAGATATTCGATTGCTCCTTAACTTTCGCAAGGGATCCGGGAAAATTTCAAAATAGCGCAAATCTGTTGGCAAATTTTGATTTTATCGCGTTACTATCTTATAGCTCAGGCTTTTCTGTATCTCTAGAAAAAAAGGTGTGTCTAAAAATATTTCCAATAATGTCATGGTTAGCCTAAAGTTGTCTTTAGTTCAAAATTATTTAAAGACCCAGATGTATGTCTAAAAAAAATATAGCTGCGCGAAGGGTTAAAAAATAATGAGTTATATCTTCGTATGTCTAACACACGTTTCTTCTTTCTCATTTCAGGTAAGTCCATGAGAACGGTTGGCCGACCAATTCATAAAGGTGAACGTAATTGACGAGTATTACAACAGTGAGTCGTTAACAAATATATCTTACTTATTTACGATGGCTCGATTTGCAAACTGATTAGTGGATTCGCTCTGACATCCCAACAAATTCAAAACAAGCCGCGCGCAAATTCGAGGAATTAATTAATGAAAATCCGAATTATGGAAAGCTGAGGTTTTTCTACACGAAGAGAATTTTATAATAAAAATTACTGTGTAGAATTTTGCAATCGAGGAATAGATCAACAATTTTTTTTATTCTACAAAGTATCCCATTTTAACTCAGATACCGTAACATTACCCAACAAAAGTTGTGAATATGGAAGGAAAAAAATAGTAAAACTTTTTAACCTTGAAAAATCTTGTCGAGAAAAATCTTGTCTAGAGTCTCAACTCTAATTTTTTTAATGGAATCGTATGGTTTTTTAAACATAAATTAATCCCTCTATAATTATTCTACTTACAAAAGTATCGGGATAAAATCATCGAAAAATGAATATTTCCCGAAATACTTCACATTTTATCCTGTTACTTTTCAATACAAGATATGAAATATCTCTTAAATTATTCATTTTTCGAACATTTCATCTAAATACTTTCATATGTAGAACGAAGAGAAAAATTAATCAGTAATATTAATTTTTACATACTGTGTATCAATAAATGCAAAATGTACGGAGTTTTGTTTAAAGTTTTTATGTTTCTCTTTTTGCAAGAATCGATTTTACTCATCATTCTGTGTACAATACTATTAAGTTGAGGTTATCGAAAAATGTATGCTTTAAGAGATATTTTATATTTTATTTTCAAAAATGTCGAGATAAAATAGTATATCTCGAAAAGTATTCACTTTTCGATAATTTTATTCCAGTACTTTTGTACTTTTGTATGCAAAATCACCAGAAGAATTTACTTATATTTAAAAAAATATATGATTCCAATAAAAAAAATTGGAATTGTGATCTTGGCAGAGGTTTACAAAATCATTTTGAAGAATTTCAAAAGAATATTATCATCTTTTTTCCCCCTCGATATCTTATAACTTTTTTTTGGAAATATTTTTTTGAAAACGCATTGTTTTCAAGATATTATAGTGTTTAAGTTAAAATGGGATATATATGTGTCATTTATATTTTAGGAACTGCAAAGTGCTATTAAAAGTCTGCTATATTTCTAGCAAAATTTGTTGTTTCTATAAAAATTTATTATGTATTTTCTTAGCAAGATTGATCTCACTGATAGTCTATTCCTGTTTCTACTACTAGAAACATAGTAAAATCTAAAAGAATTTATATGAGAAAAAAACTATAATATTCTCTCCGTATATATCTCTGGGCAAAAATGTATCGAAGAATATTGATTTTGAACAAAGTTGTTTAAATTTATCCGAGTCTGACAGATTGTACTGCACCTCCCAAAAAATATGACTGCACGCGGGGGTTAAATATTGAACGAGTACACGACGGTTTCTGGTTCAGCCGCGTGAGCTTAGATATACACATCACGGAGCCGAGCGGAAATCTCTTATCATTTACGAGATAGCGTATTGCACTGTTCTGCAATCTCGCTCCTTCGATACTCCAATCTCGCCGATCAATTCAAATTCCGTGCTCAATGAAGCACGATTGACTCTCGGCGATATAACACGGTCTCGTCTTGCACCAAAGCGCACGTCTCGAGCCACGTCTCCCCCGTGGCTTTATCTCTACCTTATCTTTTATCGCTTTATCCGAGCTACACGCAGCGGGGAAATGAATAATCCGCTCGGGTCTTTCCAACTTCGCGAACAGAATTTTCGTCTGCGCCCCCAATCAGCGAAATTTAGGCACACTTTAACACGGGACTCTCGTCATCTCTGGCCAATTAAGTCTGATCGAGCCGAGCTACCGAATCGTCGCGAATCACCCCGTCATTTCGACGCTTGATATTCGGCCGCAACTTGCACGAGCCCCGCATGCGCCATTCGCGTAATTCCCGATATGGTAGTATCTCCGGGTCTCCGATGGCCTCCCCGTTTTACGTCTCTTTTGTTACAGTAAATCGATGCGACGGAATTACGCCGCGCTTCGTCAAGCATCGGTATGTATATACACACGCGCGGCGGCGCGTCCCTCATCACTCTGCCTGATTAATTCATTGCGCGAAGTGCGGGGATCTGCAACA
>NW_022639569.1:854874-860721 GCF_010583005.1 Odontomachus brunneus
GGGGGGGGGGGGGGGAAGCTCTGCAAGAGAGGGGTAGGAGGGCACAAGAGACACACGTAGCGGAGCAGCGTACCGATGTATGGAGGGGAAAGGGAGGTGGTGGAAATGTTTGGCGCACACGGGGTACCATCGGCCCGGTCGGACGTTTTGATTCAATGCTGCCTGGACGCATTGATTAAATGACTTCAAATTAAAATAGATAGCGCGGCAGGTGCGCGAGGGTAGCGATATCGGCGGAAGGGTATGACGGGGGTGCAAAGCCACAAAGTCGCGAACTTTGGAAGCTCTCTGGGAGCGGTTTGGCCGTCGCAATGGAGACGTGAGCCTGTGTGCGCGCGAAAGTCGCATGGCTCGAACACACGCGTGGACAGCCACGCACGTTGTACAAATTCTCCGTTGTGAATTCGTATATCGAGAGACGGAAACGCGCGCGCTAAATCACGATGGCTCGGTGAAAATGGCGAGAGAGAGAGAGAGAGAGAGAGAGAGAGAGAGAGACGAGTGTCTAGTTTTAACAGGTTACGAGGAAAATTAAAAGTCTGTCGTTGATTGATGGTAAAATTCTCGAAAAGCACACACAAGAAATTTCTCTCAAAGATATAAACATTCATTAACCCGAAGATTTACTTGTGTGATATTTTTTACGCATATAGTAAATTTATACATCAAAAAGAAAGAACTTTAGCTGCAAAGTACTATTTCCTGTAATTCCATATTCTGAACGATAACTTTTACCGAAAGAGTGATATGTTTGCTTGAAGCAGAATGCCCTTTTATGAAAAACACGACAAGCAATACTTGTACTGTAGATAAAAAACGAAATTCCTCTAACTCTAAGAATATTGTCCTTAAGGATATTTTCTTTTTGTTTTTAGAAGAATCCTCTTGAGACCATATGAGTAAAGTCTTCTAGGATTTCAGAGGATTGCGTTAAAAATGAGACTATTTTTTCGCCTATGTGCCATCAGGTTACAAAGTATACAAAATAAGTCAATATAAACTTGTCAACTTGAAATATGTCAATATAATTGTCAATATAATTGTCAACTTGAAAATCTTCAAAGCGAGAAACAAAGATAATTTTCAAAGTTTCGAAGTTATTCTACTTAGAAAAAAAGCTTCTTATGATGGTTACGTTTTTTCTGGGAGCAGTAGCTTTGGAAATCTTAAAGCCACCTTTATTTGTTGCTTTCGAAGATATTCAAGATTGACAATAGTTATTGACTCGATTGTATATATAGCCAAGCTTTGCTTTATTGTTGTCGCGCAATACAAGTCTTGTAAATTGAAGTATCAGTGCGCTATAATACTCAAAAAAATTTGCCTGCGTATAGTTCGCAATTTTTCGTACAACAGAAGCCTTTGAAATCATGATACGCGTCTTTCCGCATGAAACGCGCTTTTAATTATCCGCAATTTTTATGTGCTCACGCGTTCTCCTCATCCCCTATCGTGACTCCGTAAGTCGCGAATTCTCGTTTGGATTGTCACGCGCTAGACGGATAACTTCGTTACGTAATAGATTTCATAGAGGGATAGGTTTTGCCTAATACCCCTTAAATAGAACGAATGCGACGAACGCGCGCACACACACACACGGTGCTCCTTGGGGATGCACGCGGGCGAGTTGGACGGGAATCGCATCCACTATGCGCGAGGTGAGCGTGTGGGCGTTTATTCCGTGCGGCGGAAGATCGATCTGTGGCCAGCGCCGCCGCTGCCTCCGAGCCGCCCTCTAGAATTCCGCCCTTCTGAACGCCAATTCCTTTTCTTCCACCGTACTGACGTTAGCGCGCGGCCGGTCGATATTCCACCTTGCGCCTGTCTATCACTCAAAAAGATCCTATCTGCCAGAAACGCGACGACCTACTTCGGCCGGCCGAGTCATGCGATATCGGCTTGTCGAGAAGCGATTTGTACTACCGAACGGTACTTCCACGGTATTACGTTCCGCGGTGTAATCACGCCACTAGATTCTAGGCAATCAAAATCGATTTCCGAGATTAATTAGGGGCGGGAGGCCGGAGGGAGGGTGAGAGCGTCACGGTGTCAAAGAGCGAGACCAGACCGCGCAAAAACCGACGTATTTCCGTCAATCTCGCGTCGCGATTAGACACTCCAACGGCTCGATCCAGCTCTTGCGCGAGCGCGTCTTCATATTCAAGATTTATGATTGCACCGAATATGAAGCTCCTTATTAAGATATTCATACTCATATCCCTACTTGGATATTTCTGCTCTCTGAAGTACAAATCAGTGTATTCCTCGTTGGAATACTTACAGTTGCTATACTTACAACTGGTGCTTTAGTTATAAATGTAGCACCGCGATCAATTCCATAAGCGGCGATCACAATTCATGGCGACAATCACAAATTCGACAAAGTCACAAATTTGTCGACTTTGGGGTCACACGATTAAAATTATACATGGAGAGAAAGATTTGGTTGAAATAACATCAAACGAATCAAACGTCTTTGTGTCGAAGGAAACAGAACTTTTAATTCCTAGAATCGAATTTAGTTGTTAAGTAGTAGAAATTCTGTTTCCTTCAACTGAAACATGTTTAGTTCGTTTATTGTCACGTTGATGCAACCAAACTTTTCCGTGTAATATACAGGGTATTCCAGTAAGCAATCTCCTAAGGGCGTATAAATCAGGTAGAAACAAATAAAAAATTAATAAGTTTACATAAAATTTGTCTCTACGACACACCCCTGCTAAGATATTCGAAGTCAGGATCTGAAAAGTATTTTATAAAAATAACTCTTATATATATTGCTTAACAGATTTTCAATAGAGATTTTCAAAAGATTATTCTCATGCTTGTCAACTTCCAATTTCGGAGGCGAGTATCTCAACAGGATGGTGGAAAAAATGATTTTATGTGAGCCCTACTATGTGGTTATTTCTATCTAATCTACAACAGCTTTATAGGGAATCGCCCATCTTCACTGAAACACCCTTATATCTAATATTTAATGTATGAAAGTATGAAACGCTCTCAGCGTATCTTGCGGCGGTATCTTTAAGTTCGCCAACATCCTGCCACCCAGTTATAATTATGTATCTAACTGCGTCAAACATCCGAATACCAAGACAGTGGTGAAAGTGTTACGCGTTGAGTTACAGCGGGGGGAACGAAAGCGCGAGGAATTTCCGCGGGTGTGTACACGCTCCGCAGAAAGCGATTGCACCGATTGGCCCACGTTCGAAACGATATTTTTAACGAACGTAAGTCGAGTTCTGCATGTTCCGCAAACACGATTGAGATCCATTTGCGCGAGCACGGGCGCGCAGATATTCCCAAAAATCGCTCTCGGCGACGAACTGGTTCGCGCGCTACGCCGGATGAAACGCACAGCGCCGGCGTGTAATAACGTTAATCTCAAAACTCCGTATTAAGCGGCGACGATATATCCGCGTCCCCGTTTGTCGGCAACGCGCACGGTAATATTCGCACCATTTTATAGAGATATCGAGTTAATCTATCGGGGTAATAATTTTCTGCTCGCCGCCGCCGCCGCCGCCGCTGCGAGAATCGCCGACGTCGTCGTTCCGCTAACGAAGCATTAGGATATCAGTTTTGAAAAGCAAAGTTTCTACGCGTCCGCAAATATCCAATTTCCATCCGACGCGCACGTCCGTCCGTCCACCGGTGCGGCGGCGGCGGTGGCGGCGGTCACGGCGGTGGCGGCAGCGGCGGGGGTGGCGTCGTCCTTCGTGAGCGCCGACAACCGTTCTCTCCCCGGCATTATATTCGCTTCGCCGTTCGATCATTCGCGTTACGCGTGCCAGATATTAATACCGTATAATCGCATTATAGAGCCCGCGGCTACGCATGTGCCGACGCCACCGCGTAACTCGCGAAATATAAGCGATCGCCGAAGATTACGGCGCGGTGTGCCGGGGCGAATGTATTACCGTAAGACGGGGTTAGATTACACCCGCAGGGGTAACTTTGCGCGCGACGTTCACAATGGGGATTGTAATAACGTTTAATGCCTGGGAAAGTAATTCGTTGCATGGCTACGATACACAGTCTCACGTCGCACTTTTCGAAAACATTCGTGCGTTCCCCACACAAGAGTAATGATGCAACGAATAGGAGACTTGATAATCGGACAATCGAGTGTTTCCGACATCGTGAAAAGTATCAAAGCCTTCACGAAGCGTACACTCGGGTCGGTTATTCGAAACACTCTTTCATTGATAAAAGCGCCTCTAAATATCCTTATAAATCAATCAGAAGGCTTATCAGTGACATTTAAAGGCACTTTCATCGATAAAAGAAAGTTCGGAATAAGGGTTTAAAGATATCACTTACAAGAAAACCTATCCAAAAGATACACTCCGATTTCTCTCAAATTTGGCACAAATGTAGAAGTACAACAAATATTTAGTCATATTTTTTCATTTTGGGCCACTTTGAGTTTCACGGGCAGTTTATAGCTTTTTAATGTTCTCACTTCTATCATCAACAAGTGCAACAAAAATGCATAAGAAATAAAATTGAATACAAGATATAGCTAAATGATTTTAACAAAATTCGCATAGCTGAGACACGAACCATTCAAAATTTCTTTAGCCGAGATTCCAACCGAAATATTTTAAATCTGTGTTAAATTAGTCAAAAATGGTTATAATCTCGGCTAAACCGAGAAATCCGACAATTTTAATTAAAATTTTAACAAAATCGACATAGATGAGACACAAACCATTCTAAATTTCTTTAGCCGAGATTCCAACCGAAATATTTCAAATCTGTACTAAATTAGTCAAAAATAGTTCGAATCTCGGCCAAACCGAGAGAGAGAAATCCGGCAATTTTAATTAAAATTTTAATAAAAACGGCTTCTTTAGCCGAGATTCCAACCAAAATATTTCAAATCTGCTTTTTGCCATTTAGACATATAAAGCAACAATTTAACTTGAACTCACATTTTTTTCTAACCATAAAACGTGGTTGTAGCAACCATAACAGTTCTGCGTGTTCTTTCGCGCCGACATCAAGTCACCTCTGTCGACGTGATCTAATTACACTTTACGATAGGCACGCGTGTGAAGTGCATGCGCGAGTCGGTGGCACGGAAGTTTCAGTTCGCGAAAACGAATTACTTCGCGCCAGGGGATGAAGTAATAACGCCGATGCTGGGGGTTGCCGTGTCGGCGATACAACATGCGCGGATAGCTGCGGACGGCCGATGAATGGCCTCTTTGATCTGCATTTGCTTTGTATAACGCTAAGAGGGCAGAGCGCGTAGTAGTCGATATGGACGTCGCGCATCCATCCATCCTTCTGGCGAAGTTGCCTGATTACACGAACCTTTTCTACGCAAAGAGAGACCCCGCATTGGCTTTGCATTACGATTCGTGCGATTAACTACTGACACTGTGGCCCGTCCATCCGTTCGTTAGCTGGCTGGCTGGTTGGCTAGCTGCGCCGATACGCCAGACAGAAAGAGCGACCGGGAATCAATAGCGTCGCGGAAAGACGAGAAAGACCAGCTGTAATGCTGATTACTGACGGTATCGCCAGCGGCGAGCCAGAGTTGTACCGTGGATTTCAAGATTATGTCTACGTAGATTGCTTACGTATTTTGTTGAATACATTATGTATACGCGGTTTTTTTCATGTAGACAATGTTGACTATGTAGAATATTGTAGATTAAAGTAAAAATACAAATGCCTGGACACTAATGACACTGGTATCTAATTCTGGGCATTCTTATTGTTTTGGTTTAAAATACGAATATTTAAACTTCTAATATATATACATATATATGTATACATATATATATATATATATATATATATATATATATATATATATATATACACACACCC
>NW_022639569.1:860731-868417 GCF_010583005.1 Odontomachus brunneus
CGGCTTCTTTAGCCGAGATTCCAACCAAAATATTTCAAATCTGCTTTTTGCCATTTAGACATATAAAGCAACAATTTAACTTGAACTCACATTTTTTTCTAACCATAAAACGTGGTTGTAGCAACCATAACAGTTCTGCGTGTTCTTTCGCGCCGACATCAAGTCACCTCTGTCGACGTGATCTAATTACACTTTACGATAGGCACGCGTGTGAAGTGCATGCGCGAGTCGGTGGCACGGAAGTTTCAGTTCGCGAAAACGAATTACTTCGCGCCAGGGGATGAAGTAATAACGCCGATGCTGGGGGTTGCCGTGTCGGCGATACAACATGCGCGGATAGCTGCGGACGGCCGATGAATGGCCTCTTTGATCTGCATTTGCTTTGTATAACGCTAAGAGGGCAGAGCGCGTAGTAGTCGATATGGACGTCGCGCATCCATCCATCCTTCTGGCGAAGTTGCCTGATTACACGAACCTTTTCTACGCAAAGAGAGACCCCGCATTGGCTTTGCATTACGATTCGTGCGATTAACTACTGACACTGTGGCCCGTCCATCCGTTCGTTAGCTGGCTGGCTGGTTGGCTAGCTGCGCCGATACGCCAGACAGAAAGAGCGACCGGGAATCAATAGCGTCGCGGAAAGACGAGAAAGACCAGCTGTAATGCTGATTACTGACGGTATCGCCAGCGGCGAGCCAGAGTTGTACCGTGGATTTCAAGATTATGTCTACGTAGATTGCTTACGTATTTTGTTGAATACATTATGTATACGCGGTTTTTTTCATGTAGACAATGTTGACTATGTAGAATATTGTAGATTAAAGTAAAAATACAAATGCCTGGACACTAATGACACTGGTATCTAATTCTGGGCATTCTTATTGTTTTGGTTTAAAATACGAATATTTAAACTTCTAATATATATACATATATATGTATACATATATATATATATATATATATATATATATATATATATATATATACTATATATATATATATATATATATAGAGAGAGAGAGAGAGAAATTATATATACATATGTATATATATTTTTTTAAACTCTATTACGTTAAAAGTTTAAATATTCATATTTAAAAATCAAAAGAACAAAAATGCTCAAAGTTAGATACCAGTATTATTAATGTAGTTAGTACCTTTACCTTATATTAAAATATACAGGAAAAAATAATTAAATTATGAGACAGTTGCAGTATCTATTCTAGATATTAATTATAAAATAATGTTTAAAACAGATAAAAAATTGCATGAAATTTTCATCTCATTGCGTAACACATTGGTATATTTAATTCTGAAATTAAGACGGTCATCACAGAGAATTATGTGGCTACTTTGTTTAGAAAACAACATTCATATATTTATATCAGGATTCTAAAAGTGAAGTAAAAATGTAAGCTTTTCTTAATTAAGCGTTGAGCAAGTCGTTTTTTAAACGACATCCACGTATTACTCATTATTTACATAGATGACATCTCATACATAGTTTACATCGTCTGCACGTAGATATAGAATATTATAATGAAGGCTCGACCCTGAAATGAACAAAAAGGGAACCACGGTGTGAGTCACGTAACGAGATTAATACATGCGAAGGAGCCTAAAAAAAAATCACGATTACGCTCACTCTCGTAGCGAAGCCAGCTTTTTCATCGTACATTAAAATGTAGCGTTAATTGTCGAATGGTAATTTTAAAGCGCCATATTATCGAGTAAAATTATACGCGCCGACGTGCAGCGCAATCGATACGACTCGTTCATGTCGGGTTCGGTCGCGGGCAGACCCAAAAGCTGAAAGTTCTTTGAAGAAAAACACTGTGAGCTATCCGCGAGAATTCGAAAACAATACACGAACGATTCAAGCTACGAACGATTCGGTATCGCAATACTTTTATTATTTTATTATATTTTGCAAATTAAAGATGTGTTGCCTATACAGTCCGCGCAAAAAGTTATTGAAAATTAGAAATACACTAATATTTCTATTCTCTATATAAAAACGTATGTATCTTTACTTCAACGTCATATTTTTATAGTCCACTTATTTATGTTATTTCTGATTTTTTTTAACTTTTACGTCTGAAGCATGATGAAACTTTGCATATATTACTTTGAATATTTAAATAGTTGGAATCTTTAATAGAGGAAAAGTAATTAAGAAATAATGACTAAAATTTAAATTTCTGTCATTTTTCATCTTTTCCTTTGTTAAAGATTGCAACCTAAATCTTCCAAGCAGCAGAATGACGTCATTAATGCATCATTGAAACGTCATCATGTTTGACGTCACCATGTTTGCTTACATTTTAAAGTGGAATAACTTGTGATTCAAACTGAATCAATGTCAAATTATTTGTGAACCCTTTCAGACTGCAATATTAGTTTCGTTTAATCTACAATTTCCTCCAACAAAATTCTCATTATTTTTTAAATATAGGCAATGCACCCTTAAAGCTTCAACAGTCTATTGGATAAAGAAACCGAGCAACTTAAGCCAGCAAGGCTTAAGTTTTTGGAACATTACTTTTTTCATCGACAAAATAAACCAGCCGTCAACCATCAATGCGTCGCTAAGCACAATTCGGACAGAGCAATGAATATTATCTCGACTCGAGAGTAGCGTTTGTCGTTTGCATTTAACAATAAAGTACGATAAATTAGCGAGTCGCCGCGTTGATGGCACTTATAGGCCATTTCCTCCGGCAAATGGGCAAATTTCTCCAACCCGCGCGCGGCCGCGGGTCGCTGCTCGGCGATCGATTATAGTTAAGGGTAACCAAATTATAATATAATCACCCCTTAATCTCTTCGCATTGGCTGCGCGCGGGTCAACCGGCGGTTTATCACCGTGCGCCGCGGCAGTGGCGGGACTGAAATCCATCAAGCGCCATTGCGTCGATGGAAACCATTGCCGTTAGTTTCCTAAGCAACCGATAGCAGGTTGGGATTAGGTCGGGCGCGGGTTAATGCTTGAGGGTTACGCGAACGGCGTGTGCATATGTGTGATGGAACGAGAGCGTCCACACACACGCACACACACACAAGAAGGGAACGCGCGTGTGAGAGAAAGAGAGAGAGAGAGGGAGAATAGCGGTTCGATGATAGAGATCGATCTCGCACGTAAATAATTGGATCGCGGTTACTTTGTACGGCAATAGTGCCCGACTGGCTTAATAACCTGGTGCCCGATATCCAAGACGGTCGCTGGCGAACCGTACCGTACTACACGCGCGCGCACCGTTTTACGTAATTCGATCGTGTACGTTTATTCCCTGTATTCCATGAATATCGATGGAAACTCTCTGACAGTTGCGCTCTTCAGTATTATTTTTAAATATCTCATCGAATTACACACTATCAGTTCACACTGGAAACAGGCAAGATATCAATTTATCCTGGCATCGAATATTTCGACTCTCGTCGACGCGGCTAATTTAGTGTCGGTGCTTGAGAAAGCGTAAATTGTATGACGAGATTTCTGACGTGGGTAAAACGGCTTTCCCGAACTCGGCCGAGACTCACTCGCGAGAATCCAGGAAAAGAGATTCTAACCGGGACTCGGGAAAACGATCACCGTTGAAGTTTATAGACTCGAACGCTGCCAGGATCTTACTCTTCGCCGGGAATAGACTCCGATTCGCGATCGATTCGGCACGATGTGTCGAGTACTCAAAACAGCCAATTTGCCGTGTGCCACGTCTTACATCGACCTGCCAAGCCCAAATTCGCTTTGCTATTCCTGTGATGTCAGACCATCGAATCCAACGCAATCATGGTGCATTACCGCGGTGCCAATTATTAATTGCTCTGACTGACAGACACACGCACGCGAAACAACAGCCCAGTCGGGCGGACCTGTGCCTTCGAGAAAGCACAAGTTGCAACGTGTACAGACAGACGTTTTGAAAACGCCCCGAGAAACGTCTGTCGCGCGAAAGCCTCGTAATCCATGTGGACACGCGTGACACCGATTGCGCGCACACACACACACACGCTGGCTGAACACTGAAATCGAGCCAACTGGCCGCATCACGTGGCGAGAAACGTGTGATTTTCTCGTGTTTCTTTTACACGCGTTAACAAAGAAGTAACTGATAATTAAGAGCGACCCCAGAGGTGACGGGCCGTAACATTAAATCGGGTTGTTTTACATGTACGCACCGTTACTAGGAAGGAAATCAGAATAGACGTAAAGATTCGAATATATGAAAACGTGTGTCGCGTTAGTGCAGCTAATTGAATTCCAAATGTGTGCTTTACTGACGTGGAATCCGGTCTATCTTTTCCTTCCAAACACCGCGTTATGGCGGAGCGCATCGATGTTGGCAAACGTCGCTTTTTGCTTTCTCGTCGTAGTCTCTCAACGCGGACGTACACTTGAAAATATACCGGGCACTCGACAAAATGGCCGTGGACCAATCAATCGAGAAGAGGATCCTGTATCTCCAACTAGCTCCTGGATCCTTGTCACGTGAACGGAGCGGACACACACGGAAGGATAATTGTGTAGTTCGCAGACGTAAAAGTTCTCGCGACTAGTTGCGACGGTAATAAACTATGACGACGCAATAACGCGAGTCAATGTTAAAATAGAATTGAAATTGCCACGTTTAAATCAATAATAAATTAATAATATATTTACGATTCTATACCGATATGTGATTTTCGAATATTATTTCTATTAATAAATTTAAATATTTCTTTATTTCCATGATGAAATTATTTGGTCACCAATTAGGACATTCATGCTATGTCACGATTTAAGACAAAAGTAAATTGTTATGTCACTAAATATTATAAATAAAGTAAAATCTTCTCATAAATTAGAAAAACATAACACGATTAAAACCTCAAATGTTCAAGCTTCCCAACAAAATCAATTTTGCGTATTTAGTTTTTTTAACACATACATTATTATTTATCTATTTTCACGATGAGATTACTAATTGGGACATTCACCTAACGCACATTTTAAGTTATATAGATTCGATTCGTATATACGAAAGTAACATTTTTATGTCGCGGTTTCCCTTCCTCTTCAGACGGTTGTCCAACGAGACATCCTCGTTATGAACTCGATTTCTTTGTCGTGTCAGACCACCGTGACGAAGAACCGCGTAGGTCATAAATGTTCCGAAAATCAAAGGACGAGGTAACAATATTGCGCCGCGACAGGAAACGTCAACCACTAATTAGTCCTACCGACAGCCATTCGTTCGTTCGTTCGTTCGTTCGTTCGTTCGTTCGTTCGTTCGTTCGTTCGTTCGTTCGTTCGAGCGACGCGACGTAAAGCGCGAGTTTCGGGCCGTTGAGTATTGGCGAAGAGGGACGGCCGTGCCGGAGGTCTCCTAAAAATACGCGAAAAAAGCGGGGACTCTGCAGCATTCGCCGGGGTGCCCGCGACAAAAAGGGTTTTAATTTCCGGCGAGAAAGACAACCGAGCCCCGACTCGACTCTCTCTCGCGTGCGCGCGCGGGCGGCCTCAAACAAAATATTACTGCAGCTCGACGCGCTTCACAGCGCAAGCCACGACTTCACCTTCTGCGCCTTCCATCGCGCTCGTTTCGATCTAATAAAGGATTCTCGTGTCTCTCCTCCCGCCGTTTGCATCGTCGACGTACCCTCATTTCTCGAAATCCACCGTGCGAGTCTACAATCGTGATTCAAGCTGACGCGAAAAGCCTCCAGGAAAAGCTCTATCTTACAGCACAATATTGTCTGGCGTACAAAATGAACCGACTTCATAATCAATTCGGTCATATAACCGCGAAGAGGTTTGAAATTAATATTTGAAATTATTTTTAATTAGGGGGCAGACGATGAAATATAATATTATCTCTTTAAAAGGTATCTGCTTAATTAAAGCTCTTGTCTCGCGTTCTCTTCCTGCATGACCGTCCGCCGCGTGCTTTCATTATTCGCGCGCGCATTCTATATAACATCCCATGGGCTCTCGTAACCCCAAGGCGATCCAATTTTTAGCTACCGCAATTCATCCGAGGAACCGTACCGATGCAAAATTCAAAGCGTCGCTACGCTCGAATACGAAAATATCTAGTATTGAATATATTAAAGTACCGCGAGAAGGATCTCTTTCGATACACCTGAGAGAAATCGACGTGCATACCCAGCCTCATTTCTCAGCAAATGCAAAGTACCATATAAGATTTTTACGATCGATTCTACGTCAGATTATT
Organism: Odontomachus brunneus; assembly: GCF_010583005.1. Taxonomy (NCBI): domain Eukaryota; kingdom Metazoa; phylum Arthropoda; class Insecta; order Hymenoptera; family Formicidae; genus Odontomachus; species Odontomachus brunneus. Next base: position 866,947 of record NW_022639569.1, read on the forward strand.
ACTGGATGTCAGATTTTCGAAATCCCGCTGTTGTCAACTATAACTGGCCCAGTATTGGGCTAAAGGCGAACGACAATATGACAAACGGCCGAAGAGATTCGTAACATCAGTCAAGAGTGCACTTTTCGTGCATTAAGAGAAAATATATCTATAATATATAATAAATAAATAAATATTTATTTGGTGGGCACAAATATATCATATTCACTTCATCTAAATTCTTCTGTTAAAATAAAAATTTCTTTTTCGTGAAAAACAACGGCGCACGTTTTAAGAAAGCATATATCTTCTCATTTGAAAGAAATTTTTTCTCAATGTTAAAATATGTATATATCAATACAAGTAAATATATATGTATGTGTTATTTGTATCCAGTAAATAAATATTTCTAATTTTTTAGATATTTTTTTCTCTCAGTGTAAAGTTCAACGTTTTCCCAAGTCGAAATTTTGACCCTGCTTTCGACCCTAATATTCCACTTGAAACTCTGATCTTTTTACTTTGATGTTCTATATTTAATATTTCTATTTTGATACTCTCAAGCTTATATCAACTTCTGTTTATTCTATTTAACCTTTTGAGAGAACTAAGGTGAAAAATCCTCTTTGGAATCTGCAAGTGGCATTTTCTATGTTTTCTGCTATTTAAAGATGCTAAATACAATACTTCAGCTCCTATTATTAAATACATACTGATCCTTTAGAATATACAGATGTACAGTTTAAATAGGGCTAAAATTTCGACTTGAATCGCTTGTAATAACGTTTACCCAGATCTCCAAGTGATGCGCGTGTTATTTGATAAAGAACGACGGATCACACGGAAATCTTCACGCGAAATTTTTCGAGCAAAGTACTCAAGGAACTTCTTTCGTACTTTAAGATAAAAGTACCAATGTTCGAATCTAAACTCCTAGATCTGAACATTCTTATTCTTTTGATCTTTACATACGAATATTTAAACTTTCCACATCAAATAAACACGAAAAGAATTTTATAGCAAAAGTAGGGGAAACCGGGGCTAGATATTTTAAAATTTCGAAGTTACAACTTTTCAGACAACTACACGGAAAAAAATATTTTGCTGCAGTAGCAAACTAATTTGCTACATATGGACAGTTAAATATAATTCACTGTGTTAGCTACTTTTTTTTGCTACAGGAACCTATTTTCTTGCTATGATAACAAGAAAGTCTGCTCCTACAACAAGAAAAGTGGCTAACGTAGCGAATTTGCTACAGATGGACAACTAAACATAATTTACTGCTTTAGCTACTTTTTTGCAGGAGCAGATTTTTTTGTTATCATAGCAAGGAAATTGGCTTCTGCAGCAAAGAAAAAGTGGCTAAAACAGCAAATTATGTTAGTTGTCCATATGTAGCAGATCTTTTTTTTCCATGTAGTTATTGTGACTGACTGTACAAACAATAGAAGTAGTCTTCCTCTATGTGTTAATACCCGTCACGATCCTT
>NW_022639569.1:868427-876577 GCF_010583005.1 Odontomachus brunneus
AATTGTGCTGCTAGTACCGTCGTGTATAAAAAAGAAAAAAAAGACGATTCCTGAAAATTATTTGCCGGTAACGGTGCAGCGCTGAATGACAACCGACTCTCGGTCAACAATGGACGACCGGGACTGCAGGATCGGCTGCAGCATTGGCTTTGTTGTAACGTCTGGCTATTCCAAACGGAACGGAATGTAACTCGAGTGCGTACCGCGGCGAATTTTTACTGCCGGTCTCATCTTTTACAACGACGTCTCTATTCAGCCGACTGCGGCCGCCCCGGTACCGATCCCGGTGCCCTCGGATACCTCTTGCCCGGCTTTTATGATCCACGGGCCGAATAAACTTCTGCCTCGGCCGCTCTCCCGCGATCCGGATTCCGTAAGACCACTTAAGCCGGCGAAGAGAGCGAGCCCCGGCCGAGAGGACGAGGGGGGGACAGCGACATGAGAACCACTTTCCCGCGGTTCCACGATTTCGTTCGCCATAGCCGGGCATGCCCGTGGCAGGAAGCGTTACGACGCCGGGCGGCGCGACGCGGAGCGCCGGAGGAAGACGAAAAGATATTGGCGCCGAAGTTACGGGGGAGAAGGACGAGACACACAGTAGCATCCTGCTGACTCGGCTCGCCTCGAGACGTCGCCGAGAGAAACCTGAAAGTTCGTTTCGCCCATCTTCCTGCGTCGTCGTCCTTCCCTTTCGTCCTCATCCTTGTCATCGTCCACGGATACTGCTGTCTCCTTCGCGACGACACCGTCCTTCTTCCCCGCCTCCTCGCTTCACCGCCCCCTCGACGTCAGGCTTCCCTCCCGCGGGATCGACGTAATCCTCTTCCATCATTTCGCAACGATGATATAAAAAGAGTACTTATGTCGGTTCAATTATGGAGCCGAGCGCCAATAAAAGCACACCGTTCCGCCGCGCCATTCTCTTGCCTCTGCCGCGTTCTCTCGCTCGCGGAGTGTCCTGCGAGCCCGCGAGTAAAACTTCCGTTGTTGTGACGGCGATGGAAGAACGGGGACGAGGTTGCGCCGAGGAGAGCATCCGTGCGCGCCGTCGTGACTTATTAATTCTAAAGTGAAATTAAACCGACGAGGACGCGCTCGACGGGGAAAACACAAAAAACTTGGACAAAAGTCGCAACGAGGAGCTATACAAGAAAATTCGCATTGTCAAAACGAGATATTAATATGCATTACCCGCTTGTCGCTTCGTCAATTAAATATACGGAGCGCTAAGAGAACTATTTTATAAAAATTTTGACTTTGCGGAAACTTAAGAGATCTCTAATTGACATTTCAAATGGCAGAAATTTAGTCGACTTTTTAAACATGGCATCTGAGAGATATAATCTCATTTTTAATTTCTTAGTGGAATTCTCTCTTATAGAGAATTATCTTGAAAAAAAACCTTCCTCTAAAGAATCATCCTAAAGAATTCTTCTAAAATCAAAGGAGAATATTCTAACACCTCAAAAAAGAATTCTAATTGCAAGGTGCTATTTCCCGTAATCCTATATTCTAAGCGAAAACTCTTACCGAAAGAACATCCTTCTTCTAATGAAATGGACTCTTAGTCAGAAATTTACTAGATGCACTGAGAAAAAATACTTGAAAATTTATCGAGATATAAAATTTGTTTCTATGTGAAATGAAGTTTATTTCTGTGAACAAACTTTATACCTCACAAATAAATTTTGAAGTATTGTTTTTCTAATATATTATTCTAACTTTTTTCCTTTTTTAATGTAAGAGAAATATGTTTATTTGAAGCAGAATCGTCTCTTATATTAGAAGGAATTTCCATTAAAAACAAGACGTGTATGTACTTTAAATAAAAGATAAAATTCCTCTAACTTTAATGATGTGACTGTGCCTGGAAAAAAAAATATTTTCCTTTTTTATTATTATATTTTTATTAGGATTCTATATTTTTGAGTGAAGATTCTTTCCTTCTTTAAGGTATCGGTAATGAGGAATAGTCTCTTCTCGCGGGATTCTAATATTGCTCGATAGCAATATAAACAGCATATAAAGTTAATCACCATGAAAAATAAAACTTATTACTGCGGTCCTACTCACAAAATCGTCGGAAGTTCTCTTATCTACATGTAAAAAGCCGGGAGGAAAGCGACAGAGTGTTTTAATCAGCTCGTCGCAACGACATCAAGAGTCTGTCTCGCGAATATCGCGCCGACAGTTGTCATTAATCATCTCCGTGTATCGCCCGAGCGAGCATCTATCCGACGTCTCGAGCTTCTACGTTATTAATAAAGGCAGCGGCACAACGACGACGGTCACTTTATGTCGCGTAATTTCACTACTAATTACGGGCGCTCGCGTCGGCGTTTGCCGGCTCGCTCGCTCGCTCGCTCGCTCGTGGCCGGAAACTCTCTGGTTGAAGCTGGGAATTCGCGAATGACGTGCATAATTACGTGAAAGAGATTGCTTTTGACAAAATGTCATTCACACAACTCCGTACCTGTCTCTCTAGGAGCTTAATTCTTAAATAGCACGGCGAAAATACATCGTCGAGCGTTCGCGAGCGAAGCAGTCAAATTTATAATTTCGCTATATCATTGTTTATTTAAAGAAAAGTTAGAATATACTCCCTGAATACAGTAGCAAGCATATGTGAGAATAAGTGAAAAAAAGAAAAAGAGAGAGAGAGAGAGAGAGAGAGTGATCTTGAAAAGTAAAAATCATATTCGGTTGTCAACTTTTCGTGATAATCAAATATGCCCAAGTGAAACAATCGATTCGAAATTAAGATCAGTTTTAGGCACGAGATTGGGATTATGACATGCACACAGAAAAGAAAAGACCGCAGCTAATTACGATTTGCTGAAAATATATTTGTTGCTAACTAAAACTCTCTCAGCTGGTATAACCAAAACTCATGCTTACTAGTTGCTACTTCATCAGTTTCATAGCTGAATACAAGGTGTTATCTTTTCTCCGCCCAATAAGTATATGACGTTATTCTTCGTGAAAATTTGAGTCGAAAAGAGTACCAAGCGAAAATGTCGAGATGTCAGTAATTCACGAAATATAAACGATCGAAAAAACAAGACATTTTGCAAACTCTGCTTCAGACGGTCAAGTGGACAGCAAATCTGTTTTCTTCAATTAATTTCAAGCAATTTTACTTGAATAAATTTTTAATTCAGAGCTTTAAGTTATAAAGATGTGTTGTATTAAATGTTAAAAAATTACCATAAATAAGAGCTTGTTTCAAGAAAATGACTCAAAATTTTTCCATTCAGTTTTCCATAAGGAATAACGATATATACTTAATGCACAGAGGAAAGATAACATCCTGTATATGTCTACTGCTATACTTTCAAGTATCCACATGTTGCAACGAAATTTAGCTGCCACACATTCAGATTCTTGCTGCACACACGCACACACACAGTAACGAATCCCTTTCTTTTCCCTTACAACTTATTAACTATCTTATAACATCGATTAGTACTCCGATGAAACAAAGTTTCGTGACGCGCCTACGCTGTGGGCGTGCAATTACATTTTTATCGATTGTGCATCGGTTGTTGGTTGGCGACCTATAAATAATAGCAACCGCGATAATTAACTTCTATTCTCCATCACAAATTTAATACATGCGAAACACGAGTGTACGAACTTATCGATTTTCGTCGCACCGTCGATGCAAATTGAAGCGAAACTGGGTTATTTCGTTGCAAAGAAAAGGCGTGCACGCGCGCGCGTGCGTGTCAATACGGTGTGTGTATATGTGTGTGTGTGTGTGATCAGAAATCAGTAGCAACAAACCGTACTTCTCGCATATTATCATATCGAATCATTAGTCGTGCCCGACTCTTTTGTTTTACCTGGCGCGACAAGACGAATTATGGAGATCAATAAACCGCCGCGCGTTTCTCGCGTTTAATACTTCCATTCGATTCTCTAAGCATAATGCAGCGGGTTAATCGTGAAGCCAATTACGCCGCCAAACGTCACACGGAACAACTCGGAATAAATCTATCCTGTTTCGCGCTTTCGATAGAGTAACTTTCTCTCCAATTGTAACGAATACCGTTGCATACATTAAAGTTACACGTTGTAACGCGCGGCGAAATGGGATATCTGCGCACGAATCATTGCTAAATATACAACGGTAACAAAAGCTGGGGACGGAGTGGCGCGTAATTTGGGCTTGAGCGAAGGGACAGCAGGGACAGAGGGAGAAGTGCGAGGGCGCGCGTTAGGTCGATAAATAATATCGGCGCTTCGTAAAGCGCGCGGAAACTGGGTAAAAACAATCGATGAACAATTCCGCAACATCTGCGCCACTTCTGTGTACGTGACCGCATCAAACCCGATAGCCGGCAAAGCGGGCGAGTGCTCTGTGCGTTTACACGTCTGCTCACAGCCGGCGGCTGTATCGGACGTCCCGATTCTCTGTGTGCTGCTCCCGCCGAAAGGCGCGCCGCGGAAAAGCCCGCGTCGGTCGCATCGTACGAATTTCGGACAATAAGCACAACGCTTCCGGTCAGGCTCACGCGGCGCGATCTAGTTTCCGGCCTGTAATTAGCCGTTACGGTGAAAGATAATTAACTGATAAGGACGAGCGGACGAGCGCGCGGCGAGCAGTGCCGCGGAGGGAGACAGGGAGAAGCCGGAGTACGTAGGAAAATGGCGATATCGAGGAGAGGAGCCCGCGCGGCACAGAGAAACGCTAACGATATCCAATACTATTGATGCATCTCAATAGTCTCGGTCCCGATACTCCGATACTTTAGCATCGACACTTCCGCCCGATACTTGGAAAGTATCGACAGTTTCTTGCCATTATCGCGACACACGTATCGATTACGCGGCTGTATTATCGCGACGATCTATCCCTTCCCCTCCGAGCGAAATGTGTGTTATTGCCGTCGCTGCTTGAAGCTAATTCCTAGGGCGCGTTGTTTGATTTCGTAGACTAAACGTTTAGACCCAAATGATGGTGACTCAAAATTGACTATGGTGTGACACCACGCTGAGAAAAAAGATTTTTAAATTAACAAACATTTATTACGTGAGTACCACTGACATATTTACTTAAATCAAAATTCTCTTCATTTAAAGTATTGTTTACTTAAACCAAGTGTTCTCGATTTAAATGATGAACAGAATTTTAACTTAAGTAAATATATTAATGATACCCACCTAATAAATATTTGTTAATTTGTAAACATTTTTTCCTCAGCGTAGGCTATGTTTACAGGAACTGTACAACACCGATTTAATACTCTAATCTAGTACACTAGTGATATTTTCAACCTCAACATACTTGAGCCATTTCAATAGCCTGTCATACAACAAATCTTTGATTTTTTTAATTTTGAAATTTTTATATAAAAGAGGATTCTTTTTCGTTATTTCGGTTCTTTGCATTAAATATGATACGTACAAAATAAAAAATACTTTATATCTGCGTTTAAATCGACCCTTTCCGTATATTTTCACGCGAATACGAGGTACTTCATGCCGATATGACGAGCCTAGCCAAAGGGAAGCGCGATGAAAGGAAAAGGCCAACGAGAAGGATCGCAAAGCGGCGCCTCTATTAATAGACATGCGTCTGGTGCGCCGCGTCGTCATACGTCATCATTTTATTTTTCCGGCTACCACCAGAGCCAGCAGTGCGTTTCCTTTCATCTCGCGGCTCTCGCGGGAACGAGGAGACCCTTGGGTCCGTCCACCGTTCGGTATTTCCTCGCGACCTCGAAAACGCCGTAAATTGGTCGGAGACACGCCGCGGCACGCATCTTTCGCTTCTATTCACGGATGCAAGCAACTGAAATGAGACGGCGCCTAGAAGGAACCAGATGATACTCCCCCGTTAAAGTTTGGACGGAGTAATGGTGATTCATAGCCGCTGCGAGTCTCGCGATTAGCTCCGCTACATATAATAACGTTACAATTTCACCGCAACACGTACACACACATCCACAAACATATCTCATCTTTCCTCTCTCTCTTTTTTTTAACCCTCCCCGCGTACAATGCTGAATCTATTGAACTTGAACGTATATTCTGCTGTTCATTAACTTTCATAAATTGTCCGGGAAAATTTCAAAATAACACAAAACTGTTTAGACGATTTTATTGTTTTGCGCTACTAACTTATAACTAAGGTTTTCCTATATCTTTGGAAAAAATATATCCAAAAATATTGATTTTCAATAATATTATGGTATTATGACAGACTCAGATTGTACTATAAGTCGCAAAAAAATGATTGCGCGCGGAAGACTAATCATTTTCTCAACGTATTAACACATGCTACTTTACTCTTATTTTGATTGAAAAAACGAAGCTTTGTATTAACTTCCTACTTTTTTAAATCCCATTTGCCATTAAACCGAAAAAGACTAATTAATCACACACCATCTTAAGAAAATCTTACGGATTTGTAGGATTTTATTTTATTGCGCTACTAACTTATAGCTAAGGTTTTCTTATATTTTTGGAAAAAATGTATCCAAAAATATTGATTTTCAACAATATTACGATAGTTCAAAATTGCCCGAGTCTGACAGACCCAGATTGTACTGGAAGTCCCAAAAAATGATTGCGCGCAGAAGACTAATCATTCTTTCGACGTATCAACATACATATTTAGCTATCATTTTAACTCAACGTTTTATATTAATTTTCTACTTCTTTAAATCTTATCTTTTATTAAAACGAAAAAAACTAATCAATCACGCTCCAATTTGGTCTTAAATTTAATTCTTTAAGCGACTGTAATCACACCAAGCGAAAAATATCGTCAGTAATTTCAGATGTCAAAAAATATTTTCGATCATATGCGATCATCGAGCGGCCCGCATTCGGTACACACAATTAATGCACAGAGACATTGTAAATATATCACTGAACTAGCCGTTATTATTGTCGGCTCGTGCTAACGCGAACTAAACTTAACTCGCGTCGTTGAGCGGAATAAATTACGGTTTTATACTTAGCTGGGGGAATAGACGAATGTAAACCGCTGCCTGTCTGCAAGTTCGCTGATAAACGCAGCTGTTATGGAACTTGCACGCAGTAACAAAGTTTATCCGAGTTTCTACGTATTAATCGGATAGTTCGCCGGGGGAGTAGGCTGGTTAATTAGTTAGTCAGTTACTCGATCACCGCGCGTTATCTTTTATGGCTCCTTCTTCCTTCTCGTCTGCCAACTTTTATCCGACACATAACGAGTATGTTCCGTGTAAAAATATCATATCGCCACACTAAATATCCCGCGCGGTGCTCGATAGAAACTTTCCGCGTTAAAAATCGCCTATACATACCGGATTAAAGCATCGCGAAGTTAAATCGCTTCTACGTGATAAATCCCAACGCCACGAGTCCAACTCCGCATACTAATCGCGATCACGATCTGCTCCTTTCGGAGACATTAGGATAGAAGAAAATAAATAAGTTGATTATACAGAGCGAGATGAAGTTTTCCGCATGTCGGCGAATTCTCAAAATCAAAGAATGTTATCATTAGAGAACAATGTTTACATACAGGATATTGCGAAAGAGTACACGTGAGTCTATGTGTTTAGCGCTGTGACACGCACGGGATATGACCAATTGGATATATTAACCGCGGAAGATAAGTATTCCATCATTTCCGAGAGCGTTAACGTCATACACAAGAATAAACATGTTGAAAAATTGCAAAAGAATTTTTGTAATCTTCTGAGAGAAAAAATATTTAAGAATTAAAAAATATTTATTCGGTGGGTATTAAAATAACACATATTTATTTATAGTAATATATAAAATACCTTTCAAATAAGTAAATGTACATTTTCTTGAAACTTTACCTCTTCATGCAATTGTTTATTCTACTTAAAAGAATTTAGTAACAAGAATTTAATAAAAAATTTAATAAAAGATATAAGTAAATATGTTATTAGTACCCACGGAATAAATATTTTTTTATTTTTAGATATTTTTCATTTTTATATTTCTTTCTCAGTGTTGGACTATACAGAAATGTGACGGAAATTGGTATATATTTGTTTGAAAATGTTATTCACATTTAATTTTTTACTATAAAACTATTAAAGAAATTCTAATTTTATATATATATATATATATATAAAATTTGAATTTCTTCAATAGTTTTATAGTAAAAAATTAAACGTGAA
>NW_022639569.1:876587-903813 GCF_010583005.1 Odontomachus brunneus
TATATATATATATATATAGTATATTATATATATATATATTTACAATAGATAATTGAATTTACTATTTCTATAGTAATTTAAATAGTACAATTTCAATATAGTCCAGCTTTAAAAAAACATTGCAAAGATATAATTTTTATTACAATATTTTCTCCGTGTATTTAACCTTTTACATGGAGAGAATATATATTATAGTATTATCTTATATATATAAATTCTTCTCAATTTTTGCTGTTTCTACACGCAAAAAAAGAGAATTAGTGATAAGATAGTTGTTGTAATTAATTGTAAAATGTATAGGGACAACTAAAAATGTTAGTTAAATTTATTATATATTACAGGTGTCGAAGCTAAATTTATTAGTTATTTGAACTTTGGCGATATGGCAAAAGATATTCGCTACTAGATAGAAACTTCCCGTTATTATTTAGTTTTTCTTTTAAATTGCGCTTTATACAAAAAAAAACAAAACACTTCGTATCGCAAATCCAAACCAAGGTTTTCCATTGGCTTTTAATGTAGATTAATAATTTATCACATTAATAATTGTTCACATTAACACAAAGACAGAAACTTAACAAAAAGACTTAAAACATATAGCTTTCGTTTACTTACATAATGATGCCTATTCCACAGAAGGATGATTTCACGTCCACCGGGAGCGCGCTGATTTTCCCTTTCCAATGATCTTTGTTTGAAGTCGCTACGACGTCTACAAGTGGAGTTTTTCACGATTGATCGATCCGCGTTTTCGATCGGCCGGCAGATAAGTCACTTCACGACGCGTGAATGGAATGCGCGGCACGCGACTGCCGCTTCCGGTGAGTCACCTTACACTCACCTTACACTGAGAGTACGTGCGGCGCGCGGCGCGCTCCCTACCCCCACTCCGCCGCCCGGCCCCTTACCCCCCCTCCACGGCTCAGCAGGTATAGCTCTATTCACTTGCTCGCTGCGGTCGTTCACCCCACTTTAGTAGCATAGTACACCGACGCGAGAGCAAGTGCTACGAGCGTGATTTTCGAGTTCAAATCTGACACGACTTTGAATGGCTATAACTGACGAAGCAGTCGACGTAGCGACATAAAATATAAGGTATCTTTTTAGCACACGTCTATACTACTCTCTTATTGCGCATTCGGACGAATCAAGTGTCGCGATCAAATAAAGCAAACACGGTACACAAGCAACATTTTATTCACGACCGAATCGTTCAAGTCACTTTTCCAATCCGTCTGTTATAACATTAACGAAATTAATAGTCACTGTGAATCAAAGAAATAATTATCGTGGTTATTTGTAACTCGGTAGTGGACTGTTTCACTCAATTTCATAAGCTACTCGCACACGAGCGTTGGTACACGTATTGTATCAGACGTATACATTCTGAATACATTTCCAACGTCAATGAAAAAAATATATATAATAAATAAATTGTGAAAAGACAAAAGTTGTTATTTTATATGTTCATTAATTATACATGGTGTGCTTGAATTTAGATATTCGTTTTGCGGGCAAAACTTGTTAAATTGAATAGAGAAAAATCCTATACTATTTTGTATAAACTCTATCACGATAGTTGTAAAAATATTAATAAAATAGTATTAGTAGAATAGTATTAAAATAATAATACTACAAAGAGAATTGATCAAATAATGCGCGCGGTATCGTGGAACAAACTCTGTAAGATTAATTCCTTAGTCGAATTCTCGAGGTTAACGTGCACGAAATAACTTTCTTAGCTATTCAACAAACGAATGTGTTCTTTTAATTTTAATGAATAAATTTTATCTTGCAGCAAAAATGTACTTTACCCGTGAGAGATAAACTCTTAACAATGATAACAAGTAGCCTTTTAGCTTATCAGCCACTGAGATTACTAAGAACTGATATTACTAAAACATTCCTTTGCGTGTGTAGTGCAGGAATAAACTGTCAATAAAGTCTATTCTGCTAAAAAACGTAGCCAAATTTTTAATAGCATATTTCAGTTCTCCAAATATGAACAATACGTACAAAATGAATTAAATAAAAGGATAATAAATTATTGCAGAATGTTGATATATTCCTCGATTTTTTTTCTACACAACATCCTACAATAATTTTTATTATAAAATTTTCAATGTAGAACTTTAAATATTAGAAAGTCATATAAATCCTAAACATAGATAAAATTTATTCGGCGTGTCTTCTTTTATTCATAATTTCCGAAAAAATTATCGAAAATTAATGTTTTGTTTTTTAAATTTTTTATCGAGGAATATGATTCTATTGATATTTTCGTGATTTATACACAATAAAATTGAAAAGAGTTATAATAAAAAAAGACAACGTATGTTTTGAAGAACATTTGAAAAATTAAACTAGGTAAATTTTAATCATGTTTAGGGCTTTCTCTCCTCTCTCCTCTCTCTCTCTCTCTCTCTCTCTCTCTCTCTCTCTCTCTCTCTCTCTCTCTTTCTCTTTAGGATTAAGCTCGAAGAGTCGCAATTTTTCGAATATTCCATTCCACACACACACACAAATTTCCGATCCAACTAAACAGACAAATATAAATTACAGTGAGCGTGTAGAATTTCTCGAATCGCGATCAGGTACAAAATGCATTCTCATAGCCTCATTCGATGCTGAATCGTAAATGTCTATAAATCAACATCGGCACCGGGGTGAAGAAGAGCCAAAAGAGAATGGAAGAAAGTACGATGCTTTCCGATTCAAACGTTTAACGCGTCGTTCTCCATTACTTCGTGTACTTGCGAACGCTTGGACTTTCCCCAACGAGACACACACACACCCGCCGCGCGAGATATCGAGCGCAATATACTCTTCTTCTACTCCGCGCGGCTAGGCTAAATTTATTTTTAATTAACGTGCAAATGAAATGCGCCGGCCAGTGCTTCTTGTTTATCGGAGGCGCCACTCGCGGCAGTTGATAGCGCGGCCACCGAGATTATTTGCATCCCGTGAGCACGCGCACAAATCGATTGCCCGAGGACGGACGTCGTCGTCAATGTCGTCGTTGTCGTCGTCGTTGCTATATTTAGAAACGATAAAACCGAATTGTCTTGCCCGCAATTGTTTCGCCGCTATAAGCAAAAATAGGATCGAGTAATCGCGACGACGATCGCGATCGGCGCACTATGCTGCTGACAACGCGACTCGAGACTGCTCTGAATTCCCGTCGCGGTTTTGCTTTAATAGCACTTTAATAAACGAAATTTAATAACGCATACGTAAAAAACGATATTATTTCTGTATATACGCGATCCACTAGTTCTGCGTGATGCATGCATCACTGTCTCGGCGAGACGCGATCAATAGTCGCTATATTTGTCCGATCGGATAAAATAAATGAATCTCGCTTTTCCTCTTGTTTTATTTTTACAGATACTCGATCATCGTATTGTTACTTTCGAGCAATTTCTACGAACAATCGTACGCGTAAGTTTGTGTACCAAATTCTCTGGGTTATAACTTTTATAGCGCCGTTCCATGTCAAAAATGCACAATCGCGCAGATATCGCTAAAATAAATAACACGACAGACAAATAAACGTGATGGCGGATTGCTATCAAAAGCACCGGTAAGAGCCAAACAAATCGGGCTGCCTTTCGTTGTTCGAATCAGAATGTGAAAAACAGTATGTGACGGAAAATGTTAACTCACTAACAAAGAAATAGAATTAATAAGTCCAAACGATAAACAATTACCAAACTGAGAAAAAAGTTCGGTATTAAAAGTTCGGTGTAAAAGTTCGCTAACTACAGTTACACAGAGTAATAACTGCTATAAGTTATGGCCTAGCAGACCATTTTTATTAAATTCTATTACAATATTAGTAATAATAACCTTATGTGCGTGTTACTATTAGCATTTTACTACAAAAAATATAATTGGGTCTAAAAATAACTATAATTTTAGTTAGATTAAACATATTTTCTCTCAATGTATTGGTCTTCTGAGGGAAGAGAGAGAGAAAGAGAGAAAGGGAAAGAAAGGAAAGGATAAAGACAGAAAGAAACAGAGAGAGATTAATTATTTTTCGCGTACAACAGACACGACAACGCGTCCGACCGGCGGCATTTCCAACGAAGGGAACATCCACGTCGCTGATAAAGCGTTTTGCCCACGAAATTGATTTAGTTAGTCGAAAAACTGGCACCAAATGGCATCCTCGTAGCCGGGTAATATGGACGCCTATATTACATTAATTAACGCCACTGATACGGTGATACGTGCGAAACGCGTATCCACGACCGTAACGTTAACGCATTAAATCGACCATTTCCGGTTGATTAATCGACGATTGATGACCCTGCGCAGACTACATGCGTAATAAACTGATTTAGGTCGATGGTACTAACACGTAAAGCAAGTCGAAATGGATATGCGCGATGTCCACGATGCCGCCGTGAATTACTAGACGCAGGACTATCCGTGGAATAATTGCTTGTCGTCGCGTTATGTTTACCCAACCCGTTTGGCTACGGTTATACAGACTTGCCGAGAGTTTAAGGCCTGGTTGCACCAACATTATTTTGGCTTTAAGCGAAACTTAAATATATATATCTACCTTTATCTTTCTTTCTAAATAAATAAAGACAGACACATATTTAAGTCTCGCTTAAAATCAAAATAACGTTGGTGCAACCGGGCCTAAGGGATGCTGAAATTGAAAACTTGACTCATAGAATACTGGTATTTTTCTGCAAAGTTTACGTCGTATTGATTATACAGAATTAATGCTTTTACGCAATGAAAGAACGTATAAAAATAAATAAGAGCATTGCTCAATATACGTGACTAAAACGAAAAAAAAATTTTAAATATAAAATCTCAAACTGTCAATTGGCATGATATTTGCCTAATCCAAAAGCTCCGTCAGCTTGTACATATTAAAAGTGTGCATGCTCCAAACAAAAAAATTTTGAAGAACATTGCTGTACCTTTGAATCTGAATTCAGAAGCTTAAGAATATCGGAAAAATTGTTCAGAAAGATTTCATATGTGATTTCATATGAGACTACATATGTGTGGTTAAGTTTTCCGCTGAATATGGAAAACAAAACAACATACATTTAAGTAAGTTCTATATGTGCAAGAAATACGAAAAAAAGATAGTGTAATTGTATAAATAACTATCGTCTGTGCGTTATCAACATTTTTCGAGTTCGTCATCCACTTCAGCATCCCTTAAGCGGGTAATACTTGGCTCTGATATAATTCGATGGACGCAGATCGCGTCAGCTAGCTATATTTGCCGTGCTTGTACGGAGTTATGAATTTTTGGAGGAGGGAGGCTCAACGTCCAGGAAACGCAACTTTCGCCAGTGAGGTAGCGTAGCTGGAGCTACACGAAGGCGGTAGCTATTTAACGGGCTCCCGACGACGACGACGACAACGGGGGGTGGTGAGACCCTTTCTCCCCGTCTCGCCGTTTCTACTTCTCTCTCGCGGTGCGACGCGACGCAACGCGGCGCGGCGCAGTAGCGTTTATGCAGCAACCCCTTTGCCGTAGGTCGTAACCTTCCGGCGTGTCGAGGTAAGCAGACCGTACCAGACGGCTGCAGCTGCTCGTTTCTGGCGCTAGCGCCAAACGATTTCCGTTCTGACGATTAATCCTCGCGAAAACGTCCGCCGGTTCGCCGGGAGGGTTCCGCGAAAATCCCGTTTGCGATAACGAGACATTGTGTCGCGACGCGAGATCTCTCTCGACGAGATCCTGCCGTTACATCGAAACGATTTATTAATTGCGCGATCGCTCCAATGATACTTTACCTCGAGCGACTCGCTACTGAAACCGGAAATGCGTCGGGATAACTCCGTATGGAAAAAAAGATATGGTGCATGCAACCAGAAATACTCAGTCGTGAACAACATAGTTGTGGCACCCTGGTTATCTGTTTTGTGTTTTGCTTTCTGAATAATACATATGTTTACTGTGACAAGTAAACATATGGCAATGCCAAGCAAATTGTATATATTAAATATTTGAGTTCCAAATGCAAAAATAATTCTTTCAAAATATGGTCAATATGACTCAGTTACTTTGGTACATTATCTACATCAATGTAATTGCACGCGATCTGATTATAGCGACCAGAAATTGCTTGAGATGACATTTGCAATGGATTACACTCTGGTTGAAGCAACCAGATATCGTCACTGCTATGACGCAGCAGTAACTCAGAAATTGCTCTGTGGTTGCGGCAACCACATGATTAGTTGTTTCGTATTTTACTATCGAATCTGGTCGACACAGCCAGATTTATGTGTGTGCCATATTGTTTTTTTCCGTGCGTGTACCTTCTGCACGATGACCCGTAATGTTGAAACGCTGGCCTATCGATCGCAGGCGCGTACATGAAGCAACGTTATCCAAATGCAATGTTTAATAATACGGGTGATATATACGGCGATGTATAAAACTCGTGACGCGATTGTCATCGGTTAAATATCATTTCACGCGGATTTGATACACCCCCCCAGCAGGGACGGCGGCGGCGGCGATGTTACACAGCGACGATGGCGTAATTTAATTCGTTTAACTGGTTCTACGCGAATGTGTGCGTCATCCCATTTTTATTTCATTTCTTTTTTTTTTCACCTCGTTACGCATATACGCGAACGAGCGCGAACGCGTGCGACCGGCTGAAACGCGCGAGTTTTCCGCGAGTCGGTGCCAGGGTAGCCTATATATTTTCGAGCAATTAGTGTCACGATCTTTTTCTACCGTGCGCTTAACTTTGACACGCTCTGTCACTCCGAGCCTCGGTACCCTTCAATCCCAGTTGTCTGCTATTCGGATGCGAGTAATTACGCGTCACTCATGGCTCTTACGATCGACGAGCACGCCGGCGAAGTTTCCTCGCTCGAACGCGAACGCGGGTCCGCGCACATACGTGTGCATGCACACACATGCACACACAGACACACACATACATGCGCACGTAAGCACACATACAGAGGGAGGAACTTCTGTCGCGAGAATGAAGTGCCTGACTTTGCAGACGCGCAACGATTTCCCGTCGTGATCATTTCGAGTGTGTCGATTTCTCGCGTTACCGTCACCGATGCGAAACCTCGATGGTCCCTCCAAGGACCATGAGGTCAAGTGGCACGACCGAGTTCGTTAGGTAAAGCGGGACAACGCGGTTGGATAGTTTTTCCACGAGGACGTTATAATACATGTTGTTTGAGCGAGATTGAAATAGAGACGAAATGAGTTGATTATGACTGACGCGTCGCGCTGGATAAGGGACAATAGCGCCATCGGCTATTCGTACGAATACACAGAGTGACTCGTATAAAATAAGCGATGTCAATCATTAGTGAATTAAGAAGATATAAAAGAATAGTTCATATTGAATGTTTGGTACAGAAAGAGATATCGTGCAGGAACGATTACTTTACAACGATTACTTTACTTTAGAGACGCGCTGAAGACATTACCCGAGTTGAAATTTTAATTCTTCTTTCAATATTCCATTTCAACGCCTACTTTGATATTCTAAGGCCTATATCAACCTCTTTTCATTCTATTTAATCTACAGCTAATCTACAGCTTTACCGAAAGTTCCTCTTTAGAACCCACAAGTGGCATTTTGTGCGCTTTTTACCGTTTGAATGCCATAAGTAGGATTTCAGTCTCCGTGTGAATCGAGCCCCTACGCTGATCCTTCAGAATATAAATAAGAAAAGATGTTAGAAAATTCAGGTCAAAAGTGGGGCTAAAATTTCAAGTCGGATAGAAGATTAACTTTAATCTTCTAAATGAAATCATACAGATTTTTTAATATAACTCGATTTCTTAAGTCATCTGCTTATAAAAGTACTTAATTGAGATGAAATCATTGAAAACTGACTTTCTCCAAGATATTTTATATTTTACCCTGAACTTTTCAATATAGTA
Source organism: Odontomachus brunneus (assembly GCF_010583005.1). Classification (NCBI taxonomy): domain Eukaryota; kingdom Metazoa; phylum Arthropoda; class Insecta; order Hymenoptera; family Formicidae; genus Odontomachus; species Odontomachus brunneus. The sequence continues at coordinate 884,500 of NW_022639569.1, forward strand.
TATGAAATATCTCATAATCACTTTTGGATAACTTTACGTCAACACTTTTGCACGTGAGATAATTGATGGAATCTTTTATAGTAGAAGACATTTTAAAAATTCCGTTGCATTTTGCACATGGATGCACTATTGTGCCAAGATTTGCATCGTCAGTTTTTTTCATATAATCGATTTCTCTTATTATGTCAAAAGTATTAAGGTGAGATTATCGACAAGTGGAAATTTTATCAGATATTTTATATTTTTTATGCTAAATAATATCAAGGTGAAATGTAAAATATCTTGGAAAATAATCACAAACTCCTACCTCAATACTTTTATACGCAGAATGACTTGAGGAATCGACTTATGTTAAAAAAGCTTCTATAATTCTATTGAAAAAGCTAAAGTTGGCCTTCAAATATCCTTAACGTCTCAGAATAATCATTTCCGCTACATGAAATATCCTCTTTCCTCCCAACAATAAACGATCTATTTTCCCATGTCTTCTTAATTCGCCAATAATCACGTCGCTCACTTTCTACGAATCACCCTGTATGCGCATCGAATATCGCGAATATACGAAAGACTTGCGATTGGCTTATCACACAGGCGTTTATTTGTATCTATCTTGCCGAAACGAGGCTTCATTGTACTTCCGCACGTCACTCGGTTCTACAAAGTTAATGATGGCATGCGCGCGGTTTTTCCTCGCAATCTTTCTTGAAGATAACCTCGCGGCAAAGGGTATCGTACGAATATAAAACCGAATCCACACCAAGATGTATGGCGCGCGGCAGCTTACGCGCAGTATCCGGTCGGACGTCGGCCAGTCGAGAACGTCGGGGGAGGAAGCCTGTCGAATGCAGCGACGCGTGCATATGCAGGCCGCGCGCTGCACATTTCATGTCGGCTTGCGTCCGGGGCGCGATGCAACCGCAGCAAAGCCGGAGCTCGTAGCTCGTTAGACGGGAACACGGCCGACGTATCGGTTAACAGGCCGCTGCTTACGCTGTTGAGACTTAGCGAAAGCCGCAGACCGTCGCTTATTAAACCACCCCTAATTATATTTCAATATGCGCCCGCGAGGTGGAGTGCCGAGGTAGGAGATTGGCCGAGAAGAGTGGGTGAGGAAAGCGGCGCTGGAGATATAACGGCGGGGAGGAGGGGCAATCAGGGGGTTAGCGGGGGCTGAGAGGGATTGAAACGACGCCAAGAGCTGCTGCGGGGACGAAGGCCCCGGAATATGCAACCCCTCTCAACCACGATACTCCGTCGGTCTCTCTCTCTCTTATCGCCCCCTTCGCCATCCCCCCCTGATTCCGCTCGAGCGCAAAGATGAATTTGCTCCTCCTCGTGGCAATTAATAGTTTCGTTCCCAATTAAAGGAGGATATTAAAATCGCGTTACGCCGCTCGCTCACGATCCATCGACGAGTTTTCATTAAAGGTTATCGGCAAAAGAAAAAGAGAGAAAGAAAAGGAAATATCTCGACGCGCTTCGCCATGCGCGAAATTATTTGGCGCGCCGAGTTCCGATCGGAAGCCACAGCTGTTGAATCCACGACTTCGCGTTTCCGCGTGACTTCAGGCAAAACCGCGAGAAACCGACGTCACGTTGCGCGCCGCGAAATTCCAAAGTGACTTACACACCCCGTGATTGCCTCCACCAGAATATCGCATGTCGATCGTACGTGATTGGAATGTATATTTTCGCGAAATGTAATTTCCACAGTGCCACATTATAACGGCTACGGCAGCGCCATCGCCGTCGATTACGTCATAAATCTTCCATTATCATTTGCATTATTGGCTTTGCATTAGAGCGTCAGATATGAGCACGACGCGCGACTTCCGTGTAATTTTATCTAACGAGAACGACATTTCTTTCTGTTACAGGTGAGTTACTTCTCCATACTATTGCGGTCGCCGAGAATTTATAATTCGTCGTATAACCGAATCTATAATGTCTCCCCGTTTAATGTAAGTATGAAGAAAAATCATTGATCGACGTATTATACGCTTACCGATTAGGAATTGTAAGATCAGCGCGCATCCTGAGGATATTGTCGCGCGATAGATTTCACTTTATGTCAATCCATTGATAAATCAGTCACTAACAGCGCAAATCTTTTTGGGGAACTCTTACACTGCATGAAAAAAAATGTTTGGTTGAATAAACCAATTCCTGATGAAATATAAACGATTCAGAAATTCCAATTAAAATTATCAGAATTATTTTAAAGTAAACCAGAAATCTTGATAATTTAGACTGAATTCCTATAACTTTAATTGGAATTTCTGTGAATCGTTCATATTTTATCAAAAATTTAACCAAACTCTTTTTCTCCATATATGAGAAATAATATTTAAGAAATAAAATATATTTATTCGGTGAATAATTAATAATATATTACTTATGCCAATAAATTTTTTTATTTATATTAATTATATATATCATATGCAAGATTTATACACACATTATATATATATATATATATATATATATATATATATATATATATATATATATATATATATATACTTATGTTGATAAATATATTTTTCAAATAAAAAAATATAATTTTTTTAAAGACCTAAGCTTCTCATATGAAAAAGCAATTGCTCATTCAACTTAAATAAAATAATTTAGATTTATAAGTGAATATGTTAATATTTACTGAATAAATGTTTTTTTATTTCTTAAAATTTTTTGTCATTGAAAATATGAAAAAAGACAATGAGGAATCTAAAAGATAGAAACTCATTCAATTGAATGACTTAAGTGGCGTGTGAAGCAAATCATGCTTACATAGTCTCAACAACTTCTATTTCTTATTTCTTATTCATTGCTCGGCTCGCGCATAGTCTAATTTTATACCATGAAGATCATTAATTTGCAAAAAGAGTCGCATGCCCTTTCCGCTTTCCTGTGAACTTTCTTGTTCACGTATTTAATACCGTTCGATCGGTCGCGAGGTCTTTTATTTAAAGTGTTCCGCTACTCTACCTCTTTATTTTCCCGATAATTCCTCATTAATTCCGCCGAGGTTATTCATCTCTTAGTCTTCATTTATGCGAAAAGTTTGCACTACCTCTGAATATCATTATCCGGGTAGCACCCTTTTCTCCCGACTCCTCGGGCGATTTGATTCCATTGTTGAAGAAGAAACGGCTACGAAGGAAACTTCGTAGCCTGTATCGTAGTCTAGCGAGCGCTCCTCGGACGAGAACATATACATACATATATATATATATATATATATATATATATATATATATATATATATATATCCGTTTTACGCAACGCAGCTAAGCGAGCTCTTGCAAAATTAATGAACATTTAAGTTCGTACGAATTCACGCGGAATTTTACTCTTGACGAATCGTCGTCATTCGCTATCAGGGACGCAACAAATTGGCGAACATTATACTTCATTAGGTCGCGAGACTCTTCAGCCGCCGAACACGTCCATCCTAATGTGACAATATACGTGTAAATTAATCGATCGCATATACTAATACACGGAAATTTACATAATCCGACACCCAAATAACCGGGTAACCTAATATGCTGATAAGCGTAAGCTACATCCCTAAAATTCTGCGCGCGCTGCAGCAACGACATGCTAAATACTTTAATACATATATACGCGCGTGAATATATATATATATATATATATATATATATATATATATATATATATATATTAATCGAATATTTTAATATTTCTCCTGGCAAATGCACAAATTTCGTTATCTCACGCTGCTCGTGCAACAAAAACGAGGACAAGCCATTTATAATTTTTCATTACTATATTAACTTATCCGTTGTTTAAATTTAATGTTCAAGTATAAACTCATACACAAATATAGATCTTCCATCAAGAAATAAGTATTTATTAAAATACATTTGTAGAATTTTAAGTTTATTTCTATAAAATAAACTTTTATCCTACAAATAAATTTTTAAGTATTCTCAGTGTCAACATTTGAAAATTTATTTGTGTCCGTACTTGAAAATTTATTTATGGAATTTAAAGTTTATTTCTGTGAGAAAAAATTTATTTCTGGAAAAAAAAAGTTTATTTCTGGAAAAGAAAGTTTTTGTATGAAATAAACTTTTGTCTCACGCACAAATAAATATTTTCAAGTATTTTTTCTCTGTATTTGTGTCAATATTGGAAAATTTACCTGTGGAATTTAAAGTTTATTTCTGTGAAATAAAGTTTATTTTTACGAAATAAACTTTTGTACTACATCCACACACACAAATTGATTTTCAAATATTTTTTTCTCAATGTAAATTTGTGTGAAATTGTTGACACTCGGAACCAACATTATTGTAGAATACGCGTAAAGAAACGCGCAGTTAGACTCTATTAACCGTCCGCGTCATTAATAAAATGTTAAACAATTATCTCTCTCCACTATCAAAGCAAAACCACCTCGAAAGCAAAAACGCCTACCGCCGTAGGGTAGAACAGTTATCAAATTACGCAAAATGTTATCGCACGGGATCGACGCGAACGTCACGTTGATGCTCCTTCGGTGTTCGATCCGCCCTCATCTTGACGCGAACAAAATCTACCGCCCCCATTATCCGTGAAAACCTTCCACTCACCCTCGCCGCTCGTTTCGCACCTACCCCTTTTCACCTTTACTCACCTCGGATTATCGATTGCCCCGGGCATCGTTTCGTACATGTGCAACGCACTCTGACACAAGCGCGCTCAAGGTAATAGCTGTGATTACGGAGGGATGATCCCATCAGAGCTTACGAGACTTTTAACGAAACTTTTCGACCGTACGAATTCCGGCGCGCCCCGAGGCGAGCGTACACGCCACCAGAAACGTTATTTTCACGGGCCCGTGACGTGATACGACAATAAAATTGCAATTCGGTAATGAAATCGCGGATGTAATAAACACTTTGTAGATAATGGCTCGCATACACGCATACTGACGCGAGCGATAAAAACATAAATAGCCTTTAATAAATTCGATGAATTCACTTTTCCACTTAGGACGCTTGTAATCAATTCCACTCATTGACATTGGCAACAATAGAATTACGCACCATACTCCTATATCTCTCTCCCACCGAACAAATGTAAACAATCGATATACCGTACTTTAGTGAATAAATTGATCTAAACAGTTTCTTGTTTTCATGAAAATTTAGTTTTATATTGACCGTAAATTCATGATGTGTATTGTGTTATGTGAGTACTCTCTAATAACATATTTACTTAAATCTGAATTCTTTTATTTAAACAGAATACAATTGCTTTCATGAAAAGCTAAGGTTTTAAGAAAATTTATATTTTCTTACTTGAAAATGGTAGTTTATATTAAAGTGTAAGTAAATATTTTATTAGCACCCACCAAATAAATGTTTCTTGTTTCTTGGATACAAATCCTGTGGAACTTGAAAAATCAACGTGGAATCTCGAGATATGCTATCCGAATCGACATTTTCATTCTATACTGCGAATTTTCTTCAACCTTGCGAATTCCAACAAAAGTTGAAGAATCAATAAAGAATTTTTAAATATACATCCGAGGAAATATATTCTTAACGTAACTATATATAAACTGTATATAAGTGCCTTATACAGGAAAAAAAGATTTAACTGTCGCAATTCGTCTAATCATGATTTAAAATGAAAATCATAGTTGAAAATGTATTTATTGTTGTAAAACTTTTGCTGTTGCAATTATACCAGTTTTATAGTTAAAAATCCTATTATATACACTGAGAGAAAAAATATCTAAGAAGTTCTAAAAAAGCATTTATTCGGTAGTACTAATAAAATATTTACTTGTATTTTAATATAAATTACTACTTTCAAGTAAGAAAATATACATTTTTTTAAAACCTTTACGTTTACGTAAGTAATTATTTATTCTGTTTAAATAAAAGAATTTAAATTAAAGTAAATATGTTATTAGTATCTATCGAATAAAAGGTTTTTATTTTTCAAATATTTTTTCTGTCAGTGTATAACCTCAAGAGGAGATTCTTCTAAAATCAGAAGAAAAATATTCTAACACCCAAAAAAGAAGTCTAATTGCAATATATACAACCTATTACTACTGTAACCCTATATTCTATAAGCGAAACCATGGTTAGATAGAGTTGCGACAGTCAAATCTTTTTTTCCTGTATAAGGCATCCAAAAGAAAGTATAATCTTATTTTACTGTATGAGACAATCAAAAGAAATTATAATCATATCTTTAGCAGAATCCTCGTACTCTAATACAAGTTTTTTTAATTAATTTTGTATTTTTAATAGCAACTTTTTCTCGTAATAAAAGAGCATTTTGCTTCAAGTAAACATATTCCTTGATTCAATTCTTCTTACTGAAAGAATCTTCCTCTTCTAGTCAAGTAAAATATATATTAATCAAAAATCTACTAGATATATTATTTTAACTTTTTTTCCTTTTGACTCAAGTATTATATTCACTTGAAACAAGATGCTCTTTTATTACGAAAAAACGTTGCTTTTAAAAATATAATTTTAATTAAAAAAGCTTGTATTAGACTACGAGGATTTTGCTAAAGATGAGATTAACTCTCTTTTGGATGTCTTATACAAGAAAAGATTATACTTTCTTTTGAGTGCCTTATACAGGAAAAAAAGATTTGACTGTCGCAACTTGTTCAATCATGGTTTAAAATGAAAATCATGATTGAAGATGTATTTAATGTTATAAAACTTTTGCTGCTGTTGCTATTATACCAGTTTCATAGTTAAATATATGCCTACTGGTAGCATCTTTTAAATATCCACATAATACGAAGTTTAACTACCACACACAGGTTCTTGCTGCCACAGTTAACTTTTTTCCATGTATACATTATATATTTATTTGTGTGGCTTACTTTCATGACATGAATGTTTACTTGCAGTCCTTTTCCTTACTCCTCTCTTTTTCAGATATTATTTTTGGTAGTGTATAGCCTCAAGAGGAGATTCTTCTAAAATCAAAAGAAAAATATTCTTACACCCAAAAAAGAAGTCCAGTTGCAAGATATGCAACCTATTACTATTGTAATCCTATATTCTAAGCAAAAACTCATACTGAAAGAGTATTCAAGTTGCAGCTTAATGAAAGACTCATTTCAAAATTATCTAATATTCAACTACCTCAGTGTTGTACTTGCACTCAATATTTATTTCTAATTTTGATATATGCAATGTATGAATTATAACTTACTCAATTAAAGAGAACATATGTTAGATAATTAAATATTAAATAATCAATATGAGTAAATAATAGATACAAATATAGTCTATTATTATTTTTTCTGTTGCTGTTGATAACGCTGGTAGGATTCTGAGATTAAATATAAAAATATGGAAAAATAAATTATAATGGCAACAATAGCAGTCCGATAATGCTATGTAAAATGGAGATTTAAATGAGTTTGCTGCGACAACAGAATTAAAGAAAAATAAAATAAGGCATTGGCAAGTTCAATATAAAAGTTTTGCAACCCAAGGAGTTCCTTTGGTGTACAAATACACCATTTATATTTAGATTTTAAGGTAATCGCACATAGTTGTAAATTATTTATGATCTTTGATCGAGAGCGTAATTAATTGTAGATTTGTATTAATGACGCATTATTCGGTCGTTTGAATCAATGTTTCTTGTTACATGAAATAAATAGATGTACATATTAATGAGTAATCAGAAAATTATAAAGCTATAATTGTTTGTCAAATTATGACGCTGACCTAAATTTCGCGACTGGAGTATTCCTCGATAAATTCGTCAGAAACGTCCGTTAAAAATCGGAAACATCCTGTATGATTTGACATACCTGGAAATACACGATGCATTGTTGTCCATGTCTCCCTGCGTTTTGCGTCCTCCGTGCAGGTTTCCCGATCCAGCATCATGGCTCCAGCTCGCCTCCGTCGCAACACTCCAGATAATCAGTCGTGACAATGACGCGACACTGACAGCCGCATAGATACAACTCGATCGGGGTTTAGATTCAGTTAGGTTAACGCGCGTTAAGTAACGCGACACCGACGAGAGCCCGATCGAGAATGTCAGCAACCGGCATATTCTAGAACTGGAATATTCTAATCACACACGCGCGACGGGAATTACAAACCACGCAACGACGCACGCACTTTACGTCGCGCAGTGTTTTGTTACTCGGAATATTAAACGAAATGATTCACTCACGAAACAGACGCGGTGTACGGGCAGTGTCCTGATAGCTCGCAATCGTCTTCAAGGTCCGGGATGTTTTGAAAGTGTCGTAATCATTGTTGTCCCTTAGCCATTGAGAGAACCGTTTGTTTTCGAACGACGCTGTTGACGATTGACGCGTGCGATGTTGTCGATTTTTTTGGGCTCGCCCGAGCGCCGCGCCGCGCCGCGCCGTGGATATTTTCACGAATAAATGTCTCTAGTAGGTAAACGACGACCGTGAGATACGTATGGCAAGTGCGCGTTAGTTGTAATCCTTGCCGCGTAATAAGATTTCCCAGAATTCGAGACACTTCATAAATGTGTGAAGCAGGGGGCGGGGGAGGGGGATAAAAAGATCCGAAAATTATTTGACAATCATTAAAAATTATGACAAATCCCAAATAGCACTCGAAAAAATTCAATACAAAGGGTGAAAAATCGGGACTATCTCGAAAAAATTGGGATCTGGTCATCTTAGCTGTATGTGTCGAGAAGGAGATTACTCCGTAATAATGTACTTACGATATGTCCTGACGACCGCACATCGTTGTTTTCGATCTCTAATACTAATTTCTACGGGAGACTCACAGGACACAAGCGAAAGCGTATGCAATACGGAGCGTTGTATCCATGGCAGTTGCTCAGCATGAAAAGATCGCAGATGCATACGCTGTCAATCACCTACACCAAAAGTTCATTAACGCGCCAAAAGTGCCAAAAGTGCATGAATGTGAACGCGCCAGTGATGTGAACGAGGTCGCGCGTCTACAACAACGCGATCTGTATGGTGACGCCTTAACCATTTGCTCGAGTTACTAACCACTCTAGATCAATCGCGTTCATTTCGCACTACGAGGTTGTCATCGTGGTTATTCAATCTGGGCGTTGGTAATGAATCGCACGAAATGCTCGATCTTTTCGCGCCAAGCAGCAGCCATGGGCACACATCGATCCACATCGCTCCGCGTTTCTCGCGTCTTTTATCCGTCGAAAGTGAGTCTCGCGCGTCAATAAGTCTCGGGAGTGTCGAGAATAGCGATGTGCGATCGCCAGGGCGTATCGTGAAGACGTCATTTGTAAGTAATCTTCTCGTTTCTCCTCGCGGTATATGCGGCCGGTGCTTGTCGCGACGTGTTGTGTCGACGTCCCTTACATTTGCTAATAACATCGACTCGTTCAAGTAGCAATAGAATCGGGCGATCGTCGGATTTATTAAACGGGAATTAGAAATACGATGCCAATTAGAGAGAAAGAGAGAGAGATGCAGAATATTCGGACGATTGCGTCAGCTTATTAGGAAAAGAGATACGGAGAGAAAAGTATCTCATAGAACGCGTTTTTTTCGGCTGCGGCGCCGTTCATATACTGGCGTATATTTTCAGCGCGATTCAACAATCGCGCGACCATCTTGATTCTCGATCTTTCTGCATCGAATAACCGCCGTGGACACATCGATCGACATCGTTCCGCATTTTACGCGTCTTTAAACCATCGAAAGTAAGTCTCGCGCGGAAATAAGTATCGGGAGTGTCGATAATAGCGATGTGCGATCGCCGGGGCGTATTGTGAAGACATCATTTGTAAGTAATCTTCTCGTTTCTCCTCGCGATATATGTAAGATGACCAGATTTCCCAGCCCTAAATTCGGGACATTTTATAAATGTGCGAAGCAGGGGGAGGGAGGTAAAAATCGCGTTCCTTGATATTCGTGCTTTATGACTGTTGATTATTCAACTGTTGTAGGAAACAGCAACAAATTTGAAATATTATTTAGACATTTTAGCATTTGCATTATAAAACATACATAAAAAAAGAAGAACATGTGTGATATTATATTTCTTCGAATAATCAACAGTCACTTTGGCCGTCCTCCAGCAAGTTTAAATAAAGCTATTTCAATCGCACGAATTAGTTATTAGAATAACAGAGGTACAAACTTTTTAGCTGCACTTTGTACATTCTCTGCAATCATTGTCTTTTTCTCTCTTTCATCAATTTCGTACATATATTTTTATTTAAACAGTAAGTAAAGAGTATATGTGTACTCGATTTTGTGCGCGAAATATGCGTCTATACTTCAAGTGTATCAAACGCAACAAGGTGCAGCTGAAAGGTGCAAATCTCGCGAGGGCAATAACCATCGGCCATTTTGTCAGTACAATCCGCGACGGATCCCGCGCAAAGTGATCAGGCTCTCGTCGGTGTTAATTAACACGCGTTTCTCCGTTCGAATCGTATCTACGCGAGTGTCAGTACAAGTGAATTACTCGAAGCGACAGGATGGAGCAAGATGTTGGATCAGGAAGTCAGGACGGAGGAAGCAGGACGTAAAGACGCGGTGAGCGGTGCATCATGTATTTCGAGGTATGTGAAATCATTAATTACACAGATTAGTTTTCCGATTTTGAAAGATATCTGACGAATATAATAAGGAGGCGCCTTCAGGTCAGAATTTAGGCTGGTATTCATAATTTGTCATTATTTGACTGATAATTATAATCTTGTAAATTTCTCTGATTATTCGTCAACGTATACATGTACTATACATCTTGTACAACAAAGACTATTGATTCAAACGACAAAGAAATAACAGTACATGCACATAAACCGATAATTAATTATGCACTCGACCAGGAATCGTAAATAATTCAAATTTACAGATAACAGTCTTAGAATCTAATATAAATATCGCAATCGTGAAAATAATTGAAACTTGGCAAATCTCCTCCAACACGTTGTAAACATCGTTTATGTCAAGGCGAGTTAATATTTATAACCGGAATATGTCGTAACGAATATTCATCTTATTTCGATCGCGTGCACTAAGAGAAAAAATAAAAAAAGAAATAGTAAATATTTATTCAATGGGTACACTATCAACATTTTCACTTATACTAAAATAAAATATTTTTTGCAAACAAGGAAATATATATTTTCTTAAAATCTTAAAAGTTCATAAAAGCTTAACTTCTCATAACGCGAAACAACAGATTATTTTATTTAAATAAGAGAATTTGGATTTGAGCAAGTATGTTTTTTTGTACCCACAAAATGTTTACTATTTTTTAGATATTTTTTCTCTCAATATATGAGTCTATATATGAGTCATGTATACAGTTGTTATAAGTTTACTTTGTTTACTGCAGCGTATATCGGCGCGAGCCGAGCACACTCAACGATAAACTAAAACATCCGTAAAATTCACGCTCGCGGCCAGTTTAAGCGGGACAAAGGGTTAAGGAGCGTTTGACTGAAAGCGTCGAACAGGTGTGAAATCTGGCACGAGTACGAGCAATTGCGCGACTGACGCGGAGGCGTTGTAAAGCGCATACCGCGATCCATCACTCATTAAGCGCAGCTGCGCTCGCCGATTTCCATTGTCGCCACACCTGCTCCTGCATGTTTCGCGAATATGTCGACGCGTGTTTTCCACCGTGTTGTTGGGAATGCCGCGGAAAAGTGCGGCGAATTCTAGACGGGCACTCGGGAAATCGATTCGTTTTCTGCCGCGGCGCAAAGAAAGTCGGAAAAATGAAACGAGGGCGCGGTTGTTGATCGAGCAAACGATATATGTGTAATTGCACGTAAATACTATATGCGTTTGCCGCGAGGTGCGCGATAATAATTCACGATAATACAAAATTAAATTGGTATTACGATGTAATTGTCGTGCAATATTGATGACGGTAAAATCCTGGAAATTTTATACAATTTTCGAGCAGTTATCAGACAGTTATGTTAACTTTTATCTAGTAACTGAAAAATAAAACTATTCAAGATCTCAATCAAGATATAACATTTCTCCTGCAGTTACTGTGCATGAAAGATGTATAAATTCTGAACAGTAAATGAGCGAAATACCATTCAATTGATTAATAATTTATTTATTAATAATTTATTTATTAATTAATAATTTATTAATAATCAAATCTGTAGTTCATGAAATAGGCAGAATAATGCTAATATTTCATTCTTTATGCATGGTTTCTAATTAAAAAATTTTAATGTTATTTAGAGTCATAGAGAAAAAATCTTTGGTACCTTTGACGTATATTTTCATGTTCCTCTTCTTTAACATGACATCTTTCACAATCTTCAAACATATCCTTTTATCCATTCTTGTACAATAGTTGTACTATTTCAGCAGAATAGTTCTGATTCTAACTATTTCGTGTTTTCCTTTATATCATTACCATCAGAATAACCTAATATGTTTTCATCACACAATGAGAGATTTTATATTATTAACACATGCCCCGTTTCTCTTTTATCCACTCTCATTTCTAACTTTGATTGTTATTTTCTCTTACAGGGCTTAATATGTCTTATTTCCCTTTTCTTACTCCATATCTTTTTCGCTCACTCGTTGTTCTCACAAGCTTTTTTATGAATATAAATTAATATTTGAAATTTATTCACGATAAACATTATAATATATGCACACTTAGAAAAAAAGACATAATGATGGCAACTGTATACGTGACAACTATATGAATTTTGTATGTAAAATTAATATGTACAATTTAATAAACTATTTTGACAGTTATTGCAACTAAAGCTGAGTTACAAAAAAATTATACAGTAATTATTCAGCTCTAGGTGAAATAACTACAAAATAGTTCATTAAAATGTACACATTGATTTTATGTACAAAATTCAAATAACTGTCACCACCAAGTCTTTTTCTCTGAGTACACATTGTAAGATTGAACTAATATTGTTGATACTCTATATCTTGAAAAAAATTAGTCCACATATTATACAGTCTAAACCACTTCAATCATCACAAGGCTCTATTAAATTCTTGTCCAATTCCCACGCAGTATTTCTGCAACTGTACGAGATTACATTAAGACCAGACAATAACTGAACGAATGTCTACGCAAACTGCATACATTTCTGTCGGGAAAATTTTATCTTTCATACCACGCTCTAGTACAGAATGTGATCGATCTGAAATCATTCGAGTTCGTTTGTAGCGGCGATACGCGAGCGAGCGATTTTGCATCGCACGTGTCACGACAAACGGGCATGTCGAGGATCCTTAAACGTGTTACACACTTACCCCCGGATCGATACGATTACGTACCGCGGCGATAAAACAGCTGCTTCACTCGACAGTTTGTTACAGTCATTATATTCCGATCAGAGAATGCGAAATCGACATTGCCGCAGGCACGCGAGGAAGTCAATGCGCGATCGGCCAGGTAGATAAAAAGATAGCGAAATAATACAGACGGGAATAGGCTGATTGGATTGATTGATAGCATTTATTATAGCGTGACTAATGGTTATATTTCCCCAAGGACGTTCAGCCGGGAGAAGAGAACGCGACGAGCATCGATAAAACACACCGCGCGCGCGCACCGCAATCTATCCACGTTAAATAGAATCGCGTAACGACCGCCCGGTACATTAGACGCGCCTCTAAATATCCGACGTAAATTGATACTCATTGAAATATCGATTCGACGCGGCAGTAATTAACGGTAATGCCGCTTAGATCAGATTTTCGCGAGAATTCTCTTGATAAATCGATCCTCGCGCGCGACACCTCATCCCCGAGACAATGCGGCATTCAACTTTGACTTAAGTATTGATCACGCGAAGGAGCGATGATAAATCGCTCGGCGACTAAAAAATTAATCTCAGGGTGGAAAACAGTGTATAACATTCCGCGCCATTGTCTTCTCATCCCTGCCGCCACTTTCTTCCTCCGTACCGAACGACAATTCATCGAGGCATTTGCACCTTCGGCACGAAGGATGGTGGCGACCGAGGTGATTAATGAGCGGCCAGAGTTTTGATTATGGCGGCTCGGAGGGTGGCCCATCATGCAATTAGAAGATGAATCATTCCTAAGCTCAAATCATAGTAATCCTGCGAGACAGGCGGCGGCCGGAGAATGGAAGGCTTTCGCGGGCGGGAAGGTGCGATGAGAGGACGATTATTTATAACTACGCTGATAATACGAATTCGATGTCGAGCATTAACGTATCTCGTTAAATCGCGGCGACGTGTGCTATTAATTTCACCGTGATGATAATGATGATAATAACAATACACCGACATAACGCCTGCGATTGTAACAAAGTCGATACCTCCATTCTGTTTTAATCAGTAACGACCCTTGGGCATTCTCTTCCATTGAAACTCTGTTCCGCATATAATCTGGTATAAATTCTACAGCATTGGTCCATATTGATAGTCATTACTTGAAACTTGTCTCTAGTTAAAAACTCTAGTTAAAAACTCAGATCGGAATTTAGAATTAGATCTGAGTATTCTAGTTGAATCATATAAGTACCACTATATATGTAATCGTGATTCAACTGAACAATTCACATTCAACTCTAAATTCAATTCTGAGTATCTTATTTGAGGCAAGTGTTTGTTTGTTTGTTTGTGTGTTTGTTTCAAGTAATGATCATTAATAGAAGTTTTTATAAGAACATTGAAAGAAAACGTCCAGAAGTTGGTATTCTTGCGCTGATATTATTAAATATGTATATTATAAAAGGCAACAAATAAACAAATAATAAATAATAATTATTAAATAGTTAATAAATAATTAATAAATCTCCATACATCTTAATATTTGGTAAAATCCGAACAAGAATGCCGGCTGAATGTCTCCTCCAACTTTGAAAAATTTACTTTCTTACACAAAGAAAATATTGTACTAAAAATTACAAAAAAATTTTTATAATCTTAAATCACATCGAATTATGACCGAAATTACTATACAGGATGAGTAAGGATCTAAAATATCTTTATTGTTTTTTATACTAGAGAAATATGTGTAAAGAATAAATTATGTGGCTAGAAGGGATGAATATTGTGCTCAGCCAATCTCTTCAATCACGAAATTTTCTCTTTTTACGAAAATTTCCCTCTAATATAAAAAACAATATAGATAGAGATATTTTAGAATCTAACGTTAGATGTGACTGACTCTGTGTGTATATTTGTTTAAAATTGTTTAAAATTGTCTTACACTTTCGACTTTTAACTACAAAATTCTATTGTAGTCGTTTGAATGTTTTTTATATCGTATACCAAACAGATCTTCAAATTTGCTATATTTCCATAGTAAGTTACATTACAATCTTAGTATAATTCAGCTTTTTATGAGAAATATTGTAAAGAGAAATATAATTTTAACGTAATTCTTATTACAATGGTCCCACCCGTGCACGATTTCGTATGACGCGTTAATTATTACCATTCAGAGGGAATCAGAGATTCTTCGCGTGCGCAACTAAACGACGGTTGTCCTTATCGAAACGTCATGACGGTGCCTTTCAAAATCTCGTTAAGTATCCACGAATTTCAGCGGAACGCGTACTGCATTCGTGCCTGCACTCACTTGCTCGCTTGCGGAGCCTCCATCGTAGTAATCGTCTCTCGCGGGCGCGTTAATTGCGACACGTGAGGCTATATCAAGCAGGCGTATTGTCGTTGGCTAATTAAGAGATGACTTCAACGCGAGGTCGTTCGCGACGTCTGCCAGCGGGATTAATTAAGCCGAATTGCCGCGCGGAGATAAGCCCCCGAGATCTCATAACTGGATTCAATCCGCTCCTTCATATTTCTTTCTCGGTATCGTTTGTCTAATCTGAAGGGAATATTAAAAGACGTCCATTCCGCTAAGTATGATGACTCCGTAGATTTAAGCACTCGGTGCCGCGCGAGTTGATTATCGCAAGAGAAAGAGATTAACGCGCGCGTGCAGTAATTCCAAACGGAGATCAGATTGCCTGAACAGAAACGTAGACAGCGTAACATCATCGAAAGAGTATGTTCAATGGTCGTATAAAGTTTCAAATAATTGCATTCTTGATTGCAGAACCCGTGAAAATCGCCATGACTCAAAACTCGTCGTATTTGTCTCAACCTTTCGTGTACAATCATTTTATGCACATATTTTTTGAGACAGACAATACATTGAGGGAAAGAAACTAGAAAAAATAAGAAAATACATATTCGGTAAACATTATAATAATATATTTACTTAAAACTAACTTCTTCTCTCTCTATTTAAATAAAATAAACAATTACTCTCATAAGTAATTAAAATTTTAAGAAAATATATTTTTTTTCTTCTCTCAAAAATATATTATATTAATATAAACAAATACGATATTAGTATAAACAAATATTTATTCAATAGAATTCAACGAATAAATACTTTTCTTATTTCTTAGATATTTTTTCTCTCATTGTATACAATCTGGATCTGTCAAACTCGGGCAACTTTAAACTGACATAACTTTGTTGAAAGTCAATATTTATGGACACATTTTTTTCCAGAGAGATACAAGAAAGCCTTAGCTATAAGATAATAGCGCGATAAAATCAAAATTGGCAAACAGATTTGCACTATCTTGGAATAAATGGAGAAAGATTCCTCAAAAAATAAAAAAATGACTTTTTCTTTATAAAATCGAGAAATTTTTTCTAATTAAGATATTTAAGTAAGACGAACCAAAAGGTTTTACTAAAAACATCTGAAATTTCTTGAGGAAATATTGACATTATAAAATATTTGGATATTTATTAACTCTTTGACGCTATTTACAAAACTTCAATTTCCATCAAGTCTGTGTTCTCACATTTTTGTGGATAACTGCACTAAAGGAATTAATATCTATACGCGTTCGATACATGATAAGAAAGCTGACGTTGTGTAAAATCTTGAATCTGAGAAATTCAAAAGAGATTTCTAGTATTTGCTGTTCGGCTCGAAGTGACTCTACTTATTTCAAAGCGACTAACGGTCAAAGTACGTATCTACAGAGTCTAGGGACCCTTTAGAGATTCTAAAGTATTTTTTCAAATAGGCTATCCAGGCCCTTTACGAGAAGTTGATAAACGTTGATAAACTCGAACATTCGTTCGAGTCTCATAGTTCCAATATTGTACGTGGAAAGTTATCTTCTTCGCGATAAACCTGACATGAGATTCACAATCATCACGTCAAACGCTTCCGAGAGCTACACGTTACTATTACCACGACTTCGTCGTTGCCATAAACAAACATTAGTTTGTCGTCCAAACTCTCCAACACGAAAGCAAACGATGATGCAGCATGACCCGCGACTCGGTGTTTTCAACAACCCGACGGCTAGCAACGTTTTAGCTCGAGAATCAAAACGCAAGCGCATCTACGTCCCCGACAATTACGTCGATCTCGTAAATTCATCCTCGCCGTCAATTTGTCCGTGTCAGCCATATTCCGCTAGAGTGGCCAGTATCCCTTTTCTCTCCCTCCCCTTCCCCCCCTCTCTCTCTCACTCTCTCTCTTTTCCTCTCCATGCGAAGAATCAGCAGACCGTTCAATCGCGACCAGCTGGACCGGCACAAGCCAGGCACTGTGCTTGGTGCCGACGTGATTCTCGTGAGAGAGTCGAGCAAAACGTGGCAGCAGAAAGAAGGAAAGAGCCAAGACACGAGCACACGCGAGGAACAGTGCCATTGGCCCGTAGGCATCTCCCTTCGCGCACAATGGTGCCGATTGTTTATCTCAAGATCGCCGCATTCATGAAAGCTCGTCATCGTCGTCGTCGTCGTCGTCGTCGTGGTGTTTCAGCCACGACTTGCACGTATAAGCACGTCGTCGCGCCTCGACATCAACCGCCGTCATTGTCCTGGCGTCGTCATCGTTTGCCTCGAGAGACGGACGAAGGTTCGCGGAAGAGGTGAGGTCGAAGATCGAGCACCGTCTCTGACACACTGTATAGACCCAATGAGCTAAAGAGGTCCCGTAGTGAGAACGTCGGAATTGGAAGAAGATTACAAGAGGCGATGCACGCTTTCGTGGAACATTTAATCATCCGTTGCGACGACTTTCTGTCTTTACAAGTTTCATTAACCCCCTCCGCGTACAATCATATTTTTTGGAACATTTGAGTAAAATCTGAGTTTATCAGGTTTGGGGCAACTTCGAATTACCGTAACATTGTGGAAAATCAATATTTTTAGACACATTTTTTTCCAAAGATATAGAAAAGTTTCAGCTATAAAGTGACGGCGCAGTAAAAGAAAAATCTGCAGATAGATTTGTGCTAATTTCGAAATTTTGTCGGACCCTTTGTGAAAGTCGGTGAGAACGATTGAATTTTCTTTCCTCACAAACCCAATATTGTACGCGAAAGATTAATCCTTGAAAGTGACGACATCCGACAATATTAGAATGACTTCCGTGACTCTGACATCTCGGTAATATGTCGAATAGGAGTCGGAGAATCATTTTGCGTCCGAAACGTCGATTACCTGACGGTACTGTGGTACTGAGAGGTACGCGTACACACAGGGAGATACGATAGACGTACGTCCATATTACTGAGGAGCACGCAAAGCTATCTTACTCTCCTCTCTCTCTCTCTCTCTCTCTCTCGCTCTCTCAATGCCACGTGTTACTAATCTTCAACCGCATTGGCCCTGAGGGCAACCTCATCCTCGAATATACCTATCTACTGGAAGTCATCTCGGCGTATATCCCGCTGCAGCGCACGCACGATCGAATATACACATCTTCACCGCGGTCACCGTGTTCGTTCACGGTCCCTCAGACGACAGACATCTTCGCTCCCGATTCCCAACTCGTTTGCAGCTTTTTGTCAGTCCGCGTACTGGAAGCTCGCTCTCGCTCTCGTTGGCTGGCTGGCTGGCCGCTTCGCCCGCTCGCCACCATGAGGCAACGCTGGTGCCCGGAACCCGTCCGTCCGTAGGGATTTTGCGCCGCGCCCGGTCTCGTCGCATAAAGGGTTGCCCGCGGATGATGTAGTGCCGTGTTTATTGCGTCCTATTTGCTCCTCCGCCATCAGCGTTGCCGCAATAGCGCGGAGCTCTCTCTTCGGTTGTGTGCTCCAGCGCGCTCGCGCTCGCAATGGCCGAGGACGCGTGTGTGTTACGCGTCTGTGTGCTGAGCTGGCTCAACTCTCGCTTCGCAGGAACTAATTACAACGAACCCCGGCTTGTTGGCCGAGAGAGTGCAATGTTTTCGTTCTTGTGCCCAGTGGTGTACCGTCCGTTTTACCACGACCACCCCCTGCCCCCTATTTCTCTCTCTCTCTCTCTCTCTCTCTCTCTCTCTCTCTCTCTCTCTCTCTC
>NW_022639569.1:904493-918142 GCF_010583005.1 Odontomachus brunneus
TCTCTCTCTCTCTCTCTCTCTCTCTCTCTCTCTTGCTCCCTCCCTCTCTCTCTGTCTCTGTCTCTTTATCTCGCACAGTCCTGCTTCTCTTCTCTTCTCTTCTCGCCACCCTCGAACGCGATCTCCTACCGCGTCCGCGCGGCCTCCGCAACCCCCGAATCCCGGCGACGATACCTCGACGCGACTGTCCTCCATGCCTCCTCTCCCACGGGATTTGCTTACAATGCGGAATCTGCCCGAGGGAGGAAAAAAATTTCAGCTTTTTGAAACCGGGACAAAAGAAGCGGCTAGAAAATCTGGGGGCTCTCTGGCGGACGAGAGGGGTGCGATGCGTGGGCGCCGTATTGCGTGCGCGGCTAAGCGCTGCACGGCACGAAGCAGGTACGCGCAGCGTACTTCGGTATGATCTACGACGAGCGCTTTCGCGTAAAAGCATTATGAGCAACCGTGGGCATTGTTCGCGCCGGGACTCGTCAATCTGTAACGATTCGCGTGGGCGAGTCATTAAAAGCCGGGAATTGCTGGAATTGCGTTGAAGATTGTTCGCGAAGATTCGGAACGGTGCGTCGTGGCCGACAGGAGATAAGGATGAAAAACCCTAATAAACCTTTCTCCATTCCATTTGTTCTTATCCCCCTGCCATTGCTCCGGCTTATCCATCTTTACGGACGACTTTGTTACATTTCCGCGACCTTTAAATGGACGATCGGCTTTGTTTGCACGCACGAGAGAGAGGAGAAGAAGAAATAAAATTAATTGGAAGCGGACTGATATACAGTATTCATATGTCGAACTCCCATGCTGTTTGCAGCACGCGTATTTACATATTCTGAAAAGTTATGTCCGATCGATACAAACTCACGTGGAAACGCTGGACGTTGCATCCCCTTTTTTGCCAGAGACCATCAGATTTATGCGTAACAGGTACCATAAACTGTAGAGAGCCCGCGTGTGCGTCAACAAAATAAAATATGAACATTCATCTCCAAAAAATCGTAAATTTCTTGACGACGCGAAAACCCAAATTCAAGCCGCATCGCACCGCCAACGCACTTTTTGTGTCTAAATATATTCTAAAGTCATAAATGGAACAAATATCCAGTTGATAATTCGTGAAACTCGGGAGAAACGTAACGCATTAATCTGCGCGAATCTTTTTGCAACTACATTTTTTTTTGTCGACAACTCATTTCAAATGATTCTCTCATCATTTTATAATTATAACGTCTATTTCCCGTGGCCGTTTGCGCAATCTCAGTAGCAGCGGACTTTATTGCCGCATTGTCTACGCGGATAATCTCTTTTCCCTTCCGATATCTCTCGACGAGGTCGCGATCATCTGCTACGACTTTCAAGACGCGCCCAAGATGTCTTACCTGTCTCGTTACCCCCCCCCTCCCCCCGTTATCGACCTGACGCGCGACAATCACTAATTACGTCGTCGGCGACATGGATACGGGCGGTGCCTGTTCCACGGATAAAACACAATGGCTCGAAAAAAAGGGCGGAAGAAGGGTGAGCCGCGCGCTCGTTTGTCGCGCGCTGATACGATAAAAACAGCATTGATATGCACCACACAACCTACAGTCGTTTTATTTGTTTGATGCAGTTGCGGGGAGATGTGCTTAGGGGACATCGCGACAGGCGGGAAAGAGATAGGGCCAGAGAGAAAATTAGAGAGAGAGAGAGATTGAGAGAGAGGAGAGGAGAGGAGAGCGGGAGCGTAGGTCGGGAGACGGCGAAAGGGCGTAGACAAGCGAGAAAGGGGGAGAAGCACCGATAACGGGAGGGGAAAAAACGGAGGAAACGAGAGTTTCGATGATTGATAGATGCCAGCCGATTGAAAACCGCGCCGGTGTCTGTCCGCGCGAATGAATTTCACGTACGGATTCGCGCGACGGAAAGTTCGCGTCGTAGATCTTGTTGGTCGTGGCCGTTTCATCATCGCTTCGGAAGTGACATTGCGTCGATATCGACAACGTAAGATACGTTTTCGCAGCGAGAGCGGGAGAGAGAGAAAGGGAGAACATGGCGGGATTATTGCGTCCAACGGCGACGTTAATCACCGTTTCCTCATACCGTATCTCTGCGAAAAACTCTCCCATCGAAATAGAGATGCATCTTCGTGCGATATCGTGTTCGAAGTCGTGTATGATCTCGCACAACACTCGCTATTCGCGACCTGGAAAACGAGTCGGACGTGCACGGAAAAAAAGGTTGTTTGAATTAACCAAATGTATGATGAAGTATGAACGAACCAGAAATCCCCGGCTGAAGTTACCAGAATTCTGCTCAAGTTAACAAGATCTCTAGCTCAGAAACTTCAGCCGGAATTTTCAGGTTCATTCATATTTCACCAGATATTTGGTTAATCTAACCAAACGGTCTTGCCGAGTATGAAAGATTTTATGCCGTTATCGAAAATCGGATAATCCGCTTAGCCCCCTCAGTCCTAGTGCCTAGTCAGCTGGACATTTTTTCAAGTCTATAACCTGTCTCTCTTTATACTTAAAGTATGTAAAATCATGTCCTTAGCATGCTACATATTTGCAATATTAATTGATGCGCAGGAAATTTGTTTGGCTTGGTATCTTTAAAGTCTGATAGTTGGCTGCACTACAATATATACAAGGAATTAAAAATTAAAAAAAAAAATAGTTTTGTATCCGAGTGATCTCTGGAATTAAGGGAATACTGAAGCTGAAAATTTTACAAACGGAATATTGATATTTTTTTACAAAGTTTATGTCGTATTTGTGTACAAATACGACATAAAAAAATTACAAATACTTTCATGCAATGAAATTACGTGCAAAAATAAATAGAAGCATTGCTCAATATGTAAAGAAAACAAAAAAATTTTTTTAATGTAAAATTTCAAGCTATCAGTTAATGTAATATTTGTTTCATCCAAAAAAGCTTGTACATATCGAAAATATGGATGCCTCAAACGGAAAAATTTTAAAGAACATTGCTATACTTTCACGTCTGAATTCAAAAGTTTAAGAATATCAGAAAAGTTTACAGAAAAATTTCTACACATGCGTGATTAGGTTTTTCACTAAATATGGTGAAACAAAACAAGATACGTTTACATAAATTATATATGTACAAGAAATATAAAAAGGATAGCGTGATTGTGTTAGTGACGATCGTCTCTGCGTTATCGACATTGTTCGAGTTCGACTTTAGCATCCCCTTAAAAAAACCTAATATTTTCATAAAATCTTGAAACAGTTTGTCTCAGGACTGAGAAAGTTAAAGGATCATCCTCGACGAGATTTATGTCACTTGTATGCTTATAATATTGCTTACGCAGAGTGTCGCAACCGAATTCGAATTGTCGAGAGAATCCTGTTGGTAAATAAAATTATTATGAGGCGCAAATGCGGGAGTAAAAAGGCGCGATTAAACGTTGGCAAATGTCATGTCCGAGGCCGCTCTGTAAATTTGATCGAATGCAAGTAGCATTCGTAAAAACAAAAATAAAAACATGAAAAATGTAAAGCAAAAATGCAAATGTCAGCCTGAACATCAACGCACGATGGCCGATATTGGTGAAAACAGTATACTCATTGTAGATGTCCGAATGTGTGTGTATGTGTGCGTGTCCGCGTATTAAAATCGACATAAAACGACTATGTCGGCAGCAATATCGATATGATCTAACAAATAAACGAGTTGTCCAGCCATTTTGCCCCGTAGTAACACAACGATGCGCCTTTACGTGTGACGATGACATCGTTTTGGCTGTATCCACCGGTTGGCCTAAATGGGTAACCGATTATAGAAATCTGGCATCATGGCCACACAATCGAGCCAAGCCGAATTGAAAACGTATATTGCAACAGAAAGATACATATACATATATGCATGTATACATATGTGAGAAGGTAACCCGGGAGAAGCAACGCTGTAATATCCTCAGGGGAGGCAGAGAAAGAGAGAAAAAAAAGAGACGAATCCGCCTCTCTCGCATAGCGCGAACGCGCCGTCATCGCGGTGCCAATAACTGACCTCATTGCTCCCGTCCGTAACGCGCGATATCCTTGCGGCATAAATAAGCGTATGACACAGGAAACGAGAGAAGCGACTACCCGTCCGCTCATCTGGTGCATATATACAGCCCGTGCCGCGGTTTTACGTCATAGCTTTCTTCATACAACGCATGTGCGCGATTGTTATTCGGAAGCGACTCGATATCATCGTGACTTAAGCCCGTATTAATTATCCTTGCTTGAAACTTACCTCAAGTAAGAGGCGCGCTCATACTAATGTTGTTCAGAGTTCGATGTGAATTTTTTAATGAAATCGCAATGGCAAATACAATGTTATGTGCTACGATTGAAAACTCAGATCTAATTCTAACTTCCGGTCTGAGTATCTCACGTGAGACACTGAGTAATGACTATTAATGCAGACCTTAGTCCCGTATTAATAATTAAATTATTTGGAATTCTTCTCAAACCAGTGTTGGGTATTAATCGATTAAACATTTATTTGACTAAAATAATCGGTGAACCAACAATTTAAAAAAAATCGGTCATCATACATATAATCATAAATAATTTAATCGATCGATAAAATTAATTATCAAATAGAGTATAATCGATCAAATCAAAGCTTGGTTAATAATTAATTTCGATAGTTATCTGTGATTTTACATTGATGATTAATTTATGATGGGTTTGGACGATTGTTTAATTTATATTATTGACTTATATCGGTTACTCTCTCTAATCAGTTTAGATTTTAATAAATCAGTGCCCAACACTGTCTCAAATAAGACACTCAGATTTAAATCCAGAATTAAACCAAAGTTTTTCAGTTGAATTGCGATTACAGATATTATATAAATGTCGCATAAATCATAATTCAACTTAAAAACTTTGACCTAGTTCTGAACAAGAAGTTGAGTATTTCATGAGTATGAGACAAATTTCAAATTACAGGTCCGTATTAATAGTTACTACTTGAACCTTGCATCAAATGAGATACTCAGATTGAAATTTAAAGCTAGGTGAAAGCTTTCAGTTGAATCTTTATTACAAAAATAGATGTGACACATAATATTATAATTAAAAACTTAGATCTAATGACGAATACAAATCTGAGTATCTCTCATAAAACAAGTTTCAAATAACAACTATTAGCGAGCTTTAAAAGCTGAGGTAATAAACATACATACATATTAATAAACCTTATCTGCGTAAAGTCGCGCGTATACCTGCGGTAATCGCCATAATTAAGGGATAAAGCGTATAAATCGGTACACGCGTACATGCGATCAATTTTCAACTCGACGAAGATTTATTATTATACATCCAGGCTGAGACGCTCACGCGGACGTTGTCAGTTCATTTCGCAATACGATGATAAAATGAACAACGCAATATGTTGGTTTACTTTGTTTATCCTGGTAGCGTTTCACTCTCCTAAATAAATACATAGTTTTTTTAAATATTCTATTTACGTAGGAAAGGCCGTCCCCTCGCGCGGTTTGTATCGAATAATTCCATCAGACGCGATGCGCGCGGTTCATTCCGGTTGAACTGAGAGAATGTGTACAACACGTATCTATATACGGAGATAGAACTCCACCGATAAAAGTAATACGCTGATCTGTACTATCTTATAAATTGACATCTGGATGGACATGCCAGGTTGCGGGGTATCACTTAGAGGTATTAATACCGCCCTGGATACAACGAGAACGTATACGAAACACACGAACTCTGGCTGGAAATAAATCGCGAAAACTAAATATAATCATCGTCAGCGACCTAAACAAGTTTATGATTTCATCCGAACACTTCACAATGAGTGTTCCTAAATATCGTCGATATCGTCATAAATATTCGTTGAACGTCAAACTGAAGAGCAAGACGGCAAAATTGCTACGATATTGCGAGAGAGAACAAAGAGAAAGTCGTATTTCACATTTATCGTCGCTTATTCTCTGCTTAAATTCAGAAAACGAAGCTGAGCTACTGCATCTGTCAGAGCTGCGAACTTTTTTTAAAAGATCTTCCTTTGTTAGAAGCATTTCGAAAATTTACTAAACCGGAACAAACCGGAACAATTTGGCTGAATTCGGGACAATCGGTGTCCCGAATAGCATTTGGAAAATCTGAAAAGAATAAAAAACCTGGACTGCCCCAGGAAACGGGAGGTCTGATCACCTAAAAAAATATCCAAAAATACAAATGTCACTAATAATCCCGTTTTACAAAACCGATCGAATCTCGATCAGCAGACTTGGTCGACACGAGAGCCGGGCTCGCGTACATCGCACGCTCCGCAATAATCGCAATTGTTATTTCTGAAATTCCCTCTTGGCTAAACACCGTTTGTTGTTGAGCGGCGCAAATAGTCATAGTCATCATTATATCAGTGTTTGATTAAAAAATATTGAAAAAGTAAACGAACGCGTCGAAGTGAATCCACAATTACCTCCTCCATTCACCCCGAAAATTGTGCGGCATTTATTTAATGATGTCGTTTATGAGGCTCTCCCCGGGGGATCCGCTGAACTACCTGTCCTTCCGCCGCCACTCGACGGAAGTGTCAATAAAATGATACGAGCAAATAACAACAGAGAGTTTGTAGCGTGAGCAAAACAAAAATAGACGCGATCATCCGGTCGAATCGCGCGAGTGAGTATATCGCGTCGATGTAATTTCAACCATAGCCGCCGTACCACCCTGCGGTGCAGAGGCTCGCCTCTCTCTCTCTCTCTCTCTCTTTCCCTCTTTCCAGAACGTTGCAAAAACGCGACTAAGGGAGAGGGGTGATGCTGGAGGTGCCAGGGGGACGGGGGAGCGATTAATGCGACCAACGCGAGAGCGCACGAACGGCCGGAGGGCAGCTCGAGATTTCAGAACGCGCGTATATGCACGACACCGAGTGCAGCGCTCTGACTGCTATACGAGCACCGCGGGTATTGTTATCGTTGCGCCAGCTGCCAACCCCGCTTCTGCCTTACGTGTGTACACGCGTGTATACCTGCAGTCCGTAACTGCAACCATCCACACGCTCACGAATGCACGTGGAAGAGTGCGAGCGAGCGAGCGGACGAACTTGTCGCGTGGCGTACTCACGGGACAACGATACCGGTATCGATGGTATCGGCGATGTATTCCAGTTGCCCTCGGCGAGTCCCTTCGGTGAGCCGTTTGCTCGCGCGTAATCCGGTAGCACTAATTGAAGCACACGAGTCAAACGGCAGCTCTGCGCGTCAAGAACGAGATATCGCGAGAGTTGCGATCAAAGAATACCTCGGAGCCTTTTATAAGGGGACGTCGCACGTGAAAACTTCGCCGGCGGAATACCGACTTCTCCTTGCGAGATTTCTGTCGTTTTGAGTTACGTAGAATTTGCGAATTTGCATCCTTAGACTTTTACACAATGGGAATATACGCAAGAATTAAATGCTGAATATATGACGAAAACGAGAAAAGTTTTCAAGATTGACTTCGAGCTGTCAGTTAACATAAATATTTGTCTGATACAAAAGTCCTGCAGCTTGTATACACTCGATTGTTAAACGACATGCAACATTTCTTTTTATCGAATGAAGTCATAACACTTCAAGTTGTTAGAGTGGAAAGCTGACATGTATACAGTAATCAGTTATAAACATTACTTCTCAAAATAATGTTCTCTTAATTTGGAATAAATTCATTCTCCCAAATTTCGACACAATGTCATAATCGATTACTATGCGTACACATCAACAGTAGCTGTCAATTCTGACAACTTGAAGCATTGCACTTGATTCGATCAAGAGTGTGCAAACTGATGTCGAATGTGTGTTCGCCATGCTCAGGAAAATATCAAAGAACATTGCTGTGCCTTTACAACTGAATTCTAAAGCTTAAAAATACACGAAAAGTTTGCAAAAGAATTTCCACATATATACGTGATTATGTTTGCCGCTAAATATGGCAAAACAATAGCACATATTTAAATAAAACGTACTTTCTTAAAGTTAATCAGTGGAAGTGTTTCTGATTGAATCAGTAAAAGGAGTATTTCACCGCAATGATCAGTGAATATTTACTCATTTGCAATGAAATACTGCCACTTTATTGCTCCATTTTATATCTCACTGATTTCGATTACAATAAAAGTGAGATTTTACTGAAAAATCTACACAAATTCGCTACACGCTATGCCAAATCCAACTTTCTCCGTTTGTAGCGATGGAATTAATGACTTCCATGCGATTTACATGCAATGAGTCTGTTTACAAATCGCATCAATAATAGAAACAATTGCTACTATTAACGAATCCTTTCAGCGAGATTTTACTGATTACAGTACTGTATTTATAACTGAACTATCAGTTATAAATATAGCATTTAAGTGAAAAATATACGGATTATACTTTAGAGAGTACATGTATGAGAAACACGAAAAGAGTAATATGATCGTGTCAGTGATTATCTGACATGACGAATCTGTGTTATTGACATTTCTGGAGTCATTTACTTTTAGCCCCTTAATTGTTTTCGAAAATGACGTCGCACACGTGCGCACACTCGCGTGGCCGTCGTGGATAGAACCACGTCCACGGATTCTTGATAAAAGAGCGAGTTCCAAGACGTAGCAGTTAGCAGTTGATTTCCACCCTTCAATTATACGGGGAGCCCAACTCCATTGTAGGACGCGCTTCCTCTCGCTGCCGCTCGTGTTCTCCTCACGGAACCTGTAACGAGCGAGATTCGAAGTTTCCTCGTCGGGGGAGAACATCTCTTTGCGTATGCGCCAATGAATCCTCCTGGGACCAACCCTTCAGGCTGGACCCTCGTATTCTATGTGAAATAGAGAGAATTCCGCGAATCCAGCTATCGAGCGCTCGCACGGCCAATCAAGCTTATTACGGAACTCCTTCCGCGACTTCCCGCATCGTTCGCTCATTGAGGTACAAAAGGTCGTTGAAAATACTGAAAAGTGAGCGCAAAATGCTCTTTCTTTCTCTCTCAAAGTATCTCCTTATTTCCCATTATACCAATTCAAATATTTTAGTGAGAGAGATACCAACGTTTCCGACAAATTATTTTCGACCTAGTTTTCCAAAACATTTACATCCCAAAAGAGATATAATCTCCTTCTTAGCGTAATCCTCTTAAATATGGCCTAAAAAGGATTCTTCTGACCAAAAGGAAAATCTTCTGATCCAAAAGAACTTTAGGTGCAAGATGCTATTTCCAGTAAGCCCCTATTCTAAGCGAAAATTCACCGAAAGAGTACTCCTCTTCTAATAAAGTGAACTATATTACTCGGAAATCTACTAGATATTATTCTGACTTTTTTTCTTTTGGAGAGAGACAGAGAGAGAGATCAAGAAAATCACCACATGTTTACTCGAAGCAAGATGCTCTCTTATTACAAGAAAATTCTATTAAGAATGGGACTTGTATTGTAAATAAAAGACAAAATTTCTCTAACTTTAAGAATATTGTGCTTAGAATATTTTTCTTTTGGAAGAATCCTTTTGAGGTTAATTCATATGTAAGAAGATTCCACTAAAGATGAGATTATATTTTTAAGGAGTAATTCTTAAAAAAAAATATCAGTATTTCAAAGAGCTGTATCTTTTCCGTCTATAAAATTGGATGCATTATTTTTCACGCTCATATGATGCAAACGCAAGATATTTCGAATGTTGCATCCATATGAAAAATTTTTATACTTTTATAAGAGAAAAAAGACTAAGATATATTTTATCTTGTGTGATATCTGGTATCTGTATATTCTTCCATATTTCCATCTTCTCCTCTAAATCTTTTGGAGTTGAGGAAGGGGAAATGAAAGCGATGCATCGCAAGATCTCGCTCGAAGCGCCGATATACCTCGCGCGCCACGAAAGAGTTCCGTGGATTCTCGGTTTTTCCCACCGACCGCTGTCAGTTTTCTCGATATCGCGTTACGCGTCCAGGGATAGGGGGAGAGCATCTCACCCCTGGAAGCCGCCCCCTCGACCGGTAGAGAGAAAGCCGAGAGATAATTCTTCTTCGCTGCAGCGTCATTAACTTCTTCTTATTGCGCGAACTACACACCCCCGAAACGCATCCATTCCGTTTCCCCGGTGGAGCGGGGTCGGCGGTTCGTTCTATCGAGCGACCCTCCTGTGCCATTTGTAGCTCATCGATCAACGACGAGCCGGGCGAAAAGAATACCCGGCATCCACACCTCCGCGAGCACGGATTTCCTCCGTAATCGAGTTTGTTCTCGATTATCGATGGTCGCACCTCTCGGAAACACCGTCTTCTCACTTCGCCCCTTCGCCAACGCGAAATAGCGGCGGGGAATGCCCTCCCGGCTCCGCGCGAACGTGCTCCTCTTGTTTTCTCGTCATTTACGCAATATATATCGTTAATGCACGACTTCGCGCTCGTTGATACGGAGAATTACCAAGCAGTGGGCCCTAAAACCATCGTTAACGCTATCCTATTAGCCGAGCGGACACGAAGACGATTCTTGAGGGTCTATTTTCGGAACGAGCGGAAGAATGGAAAATGTGGAAATCGCAGAAAAATACAGAAAGAAATAGAGCGCGCGAGAGAGAACGAAAATATAAGAAAATATATTTTAAGAGAGAAAAATTCCCAGATAGACTTTCATGATTATCACAACGTGAGAGAATCGATGGTGAAAACTTTATGATTCTTTTAATTATATTTATGAAGAAAGTATACTGTACTGAATTAATTATTAAATTTACATCATATAACAATGTAAATTTTTTGTTGTATTAACGCAGCAACAAATTTACTAAAAGTTACACACGGATTTATATGTTAAATTTAACATGACATGTTGTTTCGGGCAAATTTTTATAATTTTTTTTTTTTTCATATCTTTTTCTATCTTGTCACACTTTTAATGTGATAAATATAATGAATATGAGTGCAATCTAACCAGCTATAACGTTGTATATTTCGTAATTAAATATATATATAAAGTTGATATAAAAGTTGATAATAATGTGAAATAATATTTTTCGGGAGACCGATAAATATAAAAAGATATCTTGATATAGAGGAATGTAACAAGTTTTTTCTTTCTTCTTTTTAACTCTAAAATCATAGTTAGAAATTTTGCTCTCTCGATTGATATCGTTAATATAGATTCAAATTTCATAAAAATATGGAATCTATGACTACATAAACGGAATTTATCCTGTAAATGACAAAATTTAGCTATTATAACTACAAAAGATATTATCTGAATAGCAATATAACTTTATTTAAATTTATTTGAAATTCATTTTTCCCTCTCAATTGATATATGTTAATATACTGAAAGAAGGAATGTTTAAAAAATAAAAACATTTATTCGGTACTAATAACAAATTCGCTTAAATATAAATTCTTTTATTTGAATAGAATGAACAATTGCTTTCGTGAAAAGCTAACACCTTAAGAAAATATATCTTTTTATTTGTAAAATATTTTATTTTGCTGTAAGCAAATATTCGCTATTATACAGTACCCACCAAATAAATACTATTTATTTCTTAGATTTTTTTCTCTCAGTGGAAGATATATATCATAAACTCAAATTTTATAAAAATATGAGATCCGTGACGGTATGAAGGAAATTTATCCGGCGAATGGCAACTTTGTCTATTATAGCTATGAAAGATGTTATCTTAATAATAGTACAATTCTATTTACACTAATTCGGAAATATGTAACTTTAAAGTTCAGAAGAACCGGGCAAATCCAAGAGTAAATATCTTGAAGAGATAAGTGCGCTACCATCTGTTTAAGAAGCACACTTGCCGTTTAAAGATTCTTCTCTCTTTCTCTCCCTCCCTTCCTCCCTCTCTTCTCTCTCTCCCCCTCTCTCTTTCTTATTCGCGAATTCCCCTTGCTGCATCTACAGTTCTAAAATTCCATATTCGCCAAGGAGTAAAGTGGAATTAGATCATCGTTAAAATGACAACCTCAAGCTGCACTTTAGAGACATAACCGATTCTCCTTCTCTACCTTAGTTAAAAATACCCGACAATGCGAAAGCTCGAGGCATGGCTCGAATCAAACCCGACCAGATCGGAATTCTCGAGCGGAGCGTACCAATCGCGGTACCTACTGCGTACAATAACGGATAAGGCCGTGGGAACTCCGCGGTATTATGCACGAGCGCAACTCCGCCCTTGCTAAATGCCTAAGCCAACAATACAATCTAATTTCATACGTCGAACTACGGCCGGAACGGACGGATGGACTGGCCGACACGCATATTGAAGACCGACGACGTGGCGCCGCGCGCGCGTGCGAGAAATCTGCGGACTAATCGAGAAAGCGGGTGGAAACCCATCGCGATCTCTCCCCCATCGTGGAGGAACTTTATGAAGCGCCGCCGCGCGTGCCTCTCGCTACGCGGCCGATCGATCCGTCACGGCGTCAGCCTGCGATACCATAAAATATAATATCCGGTAATGATATTCATATATCGCGTCTGCCATAAAGCTCGATGAATGCCAATACACGAAAACGCGCACCCCCATAGGAACGCGAAGAAAAAAGAGAGAAAAAAAGGGGGACTACGGCTTGAGTCACCGTCGCTCCCGCGAGGAAAAGCTCCTCGTGGTAATCCCCCTTTTCTAATGCTTCCTGCCCGCACGATGATCAGCGTCTGGGGACGCGCGAGGACCTGCGGGCCTCTGCTCCCTTTTCCTTTGACCGCGCGCCTAATGAAATATCTCGTATGCGAAATTGACAGCGATGAAATGGAGCGGCGACAACGACTACGACACCACCGCCGTGGCCTTCAGATTTTCTTTCCCTCCGGAGACCGGGGAAACCGCACAGGCTTTCGCTTCCGTCGTCCAAGCCCTTCGCCCATAGCTCAGTCCCCGGCGGGTGGCACAGTATTATGCAACGCGCGTGATGGCATGACGGATAATTTTCCGCGTCGACCACAACGTTAGGGCCACAAAGAATAGACGGGATTAGTTGGGGTTATTTCATTAAAGCCAACGCACTCAAAAGAATGATCTTGCAGTCATGGTGAAAAAATTATTTAGATATGAGTTAGTTAAGACGGATAAGTGAAAAATTAAACGAATATAAATGAACCTCCTTTTCTGAAAGTCGGTTAAAAATACGAAAATGATGATCTTTAGATAGACTCTCAACGATGAAAAGGCTTCAGGATATTCGATACACTCGGGGTGCGTCATTTCGGCATCATTTCCGCTCGCACGTGCGGCGCGTGTCCACGACGCGGCTTTATGTACTCGACCGGAATTCAAGCGCGTTGTGCACGCGCGCGGCGAAGACATATGTATATTTCTTAATAGTGTATATATATATATATATATATATATATATATATATATATATACGTACATAAAATGAGTATATATATCGTCAAACATCCTATATGTATATGTGTATATATGTATATGTGTATGTATATGTGTGTGTATGTGAATGGGTGTGGTCGGGATGGATATGTGTAATATCGTCATGAGCAAATGAAAATTAATTTTCTCGCTCGTCACCCCGTCGAATATCCGATCGTCACAAAATACGTAACCAGGAGTATAAGGGAAAGAGTAGGATATCCTGCAACGTTTGATTATTTCCTGTACTCTTCTCTCTCTCTCTCTCTCTCTCTCTCTCTCTCTCTCT
>NW_022639569.1:918361-934581 GCF_010583005.1 Odontomachus brunneus
TCTCTCTCTCTCTCTCTCTCTCTCTCTCTCTCTCTCTCTCTCTCTCTCTCTCTCTCTCTGTACTAGTTATAACCAGCGTCTCTATGATGATGACGACGACGACGGCGACGAGGCCGTAGCTGTGCGCGCGAACCTGGAAAAATATTTAGACGCGCGTTTCTAGCTCCGGCTCGGCAGGAGCGCGAGGATATTTCTGCCGCGGAATGGCGCTCGTAAAAATATGAGGAACCCGTCGTAAAACGTAATCGCCGATTAGCCGGGGAAGTCCCGACGGTAGTCCTACGGGAGTCCAGGAACGGCTGATGCGGGGCGCAAAGCGGCGCGACGCCGCCGCGCACCGACGGAAAGTTTTCCGCGCTCGAACATGTAGGATACGCGGTGCGAATGGAGCGAGGAATGGACGATAAAGACTGGATCGTAAAAGTAACGGCGAACGGACCACGCGCGCTGAGCAAGAGCGAAAGGAGCCGCCCGCCGCCCGTGGGGACGCGCGAGGAAACATTTGTAGTCAGAAGGAATCGCCAATAATCATAAACGCGTCCCTGACGCCGCTTTCGTTAAGCGTGCGACGTGATAACGAATGTTAACGAGCCGCTAAGGGCGCCTACTCCGGCCTCTTAAATATCGTGGTTAAGCGTGCACGAACTCACGACGATCCTCGGGCGACGCCCGTCGTGGAAAATCGTACAGTCGAGTTTGGGATGATCAGATCGTGCCGGTGTAGTCGCGTCGTGTCTCGTTGACCTCGCTAAATTCAAACGTTACTTCACACGTTGGTAGGACTATTATCTCACGATAAAGCGATTTGGAATTCATTCAATAGCAAGGCTTACGCTTAACGTTTCCTTAACTCTTAGCTTCTCAACTTGGGAGCAGAAATAAAAATAAATAAAAATAAAAGCAAAACAAATGAAGACAATTAAATAAAGCAGAAAGCAAATAAAACCACTTCGGGTCTAATATACTGAAAAAAGGATTTGATTGACGAAACCAAAATTTAATTAAAATGGGATTAACCAAATATTTGGTAATTACAACCAAAAAATTTAATTGCTACAATATTTTATCCTACTTTTTCAGTAATATATTTACTTAATAAGTAAACCAAAATAGCAGCAATTAAATTGTTTAATTATAATTACCAAACATTTCGTTGATCCCATTTTAACTAAATTTTCGATAAGCAAATCTTTTTTTCAGTGTACAGAGACAATTTTACAACTAATGTTACTACAGAATTTTGTAGGAGAAATAAGAAATTAACTATCTCCTCATTTTATATGTACTACTTTTTTTAGCAACGGAAATGCGCTATTAGAAAAATTTACTTTGTTTTCAGCGAAATTTGCTATGTTTCTAACAAAATTTTCTACATTCCTTATGTTCGTCTATATCAACATCGATTAAGTATTTGTTTTAAAATTAACTATTTGTCTAATATGCGTTCCTATCAACTTAACTTAACCGGCTGGTTATTCCAACGGAATTGACCGTATCCGTCAATTCTGGCTAATAAGAAGTGCGATTATTCAATTCTGTTGGAATAACTAGTCGGTTAAGTTAATCAAAATTGGCAGAAACGGACATAAATAGAGTTTATAAACTCAAATTAAAGCTTAATCAACGTTGGTAGGAACAAGCATGACAAGATATACCTTTAACCTTCCCACCTTGTAAAAAATCGCGCAGTCCTTTAAAATTAGCACTGAAGAAATTAATAATGATCACTTAAAAGAAAAATAGTTTTCGTTTATGGAGAGTCAATTAACATTTCTAGAGTGTCAATATCAGAACCTAAAATTGACAAGAGAGACAGATATTAAACTGTGATATTAAATAGAACAATAACATACTATCGAGAGCACAGCATGCAAATATTTAACTAAAATGTTCAGCTGAAGCGGGCAGTATGCGAACAAGATCAGGACCAAAGAACAGGCGCGCCACGAGATCAGCCTGTCTAACGAGTACGAATCCTCGTGTAACGCCGCATCCGTCGCTAATTGCGCGGAAGCCATCGATCGCTGATGCACCGGTTAATGATTAATGAAGCTACGTCCGGCAAAGGGCAAGGATTGAGCAGGATCTCGCGCGCTCTACGGCCCTGTTAACACTGACCGTTTCTGGATACTGATCGGGGTGGCTCGCGCAAACGGTAGCAATAAACGCCGGGCTGGTCGAGTTTACATCGATAGAGACGTGGCTGTAAAAGTGGGCTTGTTGCGCGCGCGCATATTTATAGTTGGTTTCTTCGCCGTTCTCGCGTGCGACCGCCACGAGAAAAGGGAGCGTAGGGAAACTAGGCACGAAGAGAAACGACGAGCAGTCATTCTCAAAGGGTGCGCCGTAAGTTTTCGCCAGGTGTGTCTTCGTTATAGGAAGACTCCTAAACATATCTTCTAACATAAATTCTCTCGCTGTTGATTTCACGACACATGAAATAATAAGAATTATTCACGGAATGAAGAAAGATGATTTATACACACAGTAAAAAAAAATGCTTAGCATTTTTGTAACCATAATCAGAGAAGTAATTATTATAAATTATGTTGAAGAAGACCATTTTTCTATTAAATTCTACTAATGTTAGTGCTAATAACCTTATATGCGTGTCACTACTACTGTTTTACTACAAAACGAACAGTTGAGGCCGAAAGTAGTTACAATTTTATCACTTTTCAATTTCTTTTCTCGCTCAGTGCAAGACGGACGATAGAGAAGACTCTGAATTTTTAATTTAATTTACTGCAACTGTGACTTAAGTGATCTTTGAAACGCCACCGTCCCAAAGAAATTTAAATCGCAACGTGCGAGAAAGATTTGAGATCCACTGTGAAGAAAGAGAAGAGACTTCGCGAGACCGCAAGCACCGCGAAGCAGCAGGCGCCGATCGTGAACGAAGAAACGCGGGACAGGAGGGGTTGGAGGGAGTTCAAGTAATAAATGTCACGAAGGGAAGGGGGGAGGGGAAGCTGACGGGGCGGGATACAGTTAACCCACGGTCGTAAATGCTGCCACATAATTATTATGCCCGGCGTAACCAAGGTCAGCCGTCTCCGATAATACGAAAGCAATATGACGTCATTTCGTAAAGTGAGTTTTACATTAGCGATTTACATCGTGTTAGAGCATCGATACGTCACGTCGCGTAAATCCAATAGTGTTCACTCATTCATTTCGCGGCGCGCCTATGCGCACGATTGATCGCGCATCGATATCACTACTGCTCGCACTCTATTTGAAACAAAATGATGGGAGTTGATCGTATAATTGTACATTGGGATACAGTAATTACCGCGTATGGCTGCGTTTTGTTTCACGATTATCTATTGATGCCTCCTCCCCTTCGCCAAATAGCTGATATTTGTGCTGCGCAAGCATTACGCTCAAAATTAATTATCACTGAACGCATAAATGAGTAATATCTCCCGTCGAATTACATTTGCACGGGCTCCTAGTTACGAATGGCCAGATATTACTTAATAGTGCCGCAAAAAACATCATGATAAACAGCGCGTCAAACCCCGAATAAACTAGTCAACTCACTCTGAAATAGATAGATAGATTGATAGATAAATAAATTTATTACGCGCTTTGTGGGAAAGGATTACCTCCAAGAAGAAAGAAGAGAATAAAAGTAAAATTTTAATCAGAAGAAACAAATATAAAAAAGTCACAGAGGTATACATAACTAATGGAACGTAATTAATAGATAGAACAGAATAATCAATACACTGAGAGAAAAAGATATCTATAAAGTAAAAAATATTTATTCGGTGAGTACTAATAATATATTTGCTGAAATCTGAATTCTCTTAGCTAAATAGAAATAAACAATTACTTTTATGAAAAAAGCCAAAGTTTCATAAGAAGATGTATATTTTCTTATCTAAAAAATATTTTATATTAGGATAAATTGTCCGGCTTTGTCTGGGCTTTCTATATCTAGAATATGTAAATTTGAATTATCACAAAGTGTCAAAGGGATGAAATCAGGGAGAAGGGTGAGATGTCTCCAGGTTTCACGTAGCCTGTATCTTCCGCATGGTCCTACAGAATAATTAAAATTTGATCCAGGTCGGTCAAAAAGTTTAGGAACATACAGACAGACGTTCTATCTTGTGTATATATATAGAATAGTGCAAGTGAATATGTTATTCTTAAAAAAAATACTCAATGCGAATAAATATTTTTATATTGCTTAAATATTTCTTCTTGCAGTACACAAAATTAATATAATTGGATAAATAGGATACAAATATAATGAATAAAATGCTACATTTATGTTAATCTTGGCAATCGTAAGAGAGAAACAGAGACGGAAAAGAGAAAAGAGTGGACAAGGCAGGGGGGAGAGAAAACTTTTCACATTCAGGCGATCAAAAAATATGACGCTGACGTGCACGCATACATATATGTATTAAATTGGTTCTGCTTGTGCGCGGATTCAATTTCCTCGGCGAGTCGTATAATGAGTCAACCTCACGATGTAACAACTGTCGGCCGCTGTTGTCACGCTCAATTAGATGTCAACGACTTCTTAGGATCGCGATTAATTCCAATGCTCGCTCGTTGGAGCGCTATTGAACGCAGCGCTCGTCATTCTTCCGAACGACGCGCCATCCGCATAAATATTTGCATATGTGTCGATCAAATTTTCCGTCGCGTCGCGGTAGTAGAATTATATTCCCACGTGTCTCTTCGAATCGACGACTCCACTATGTAATTTCCTAGCCGTTTTCAACGTGAGTTAATAAAAACAAAGTGTTGGCTCATCTCTGTCGAAAAAAAAACAAAAAAAAAAAAATATATATATATATATATACAAGCGCATAAAATGTGTATTCTGAAAAATACATAAGAAACGGAAGAGTGAAACAAACTGAAAGAAAACAGAGGCATGCCTCTCAAACGATGAGGCAGATGATAAGTCAGATGACGGCGCCGTTTTGTTTAAAAACTACCGCGCAGTTCATGACTGTCGCGCGGTATGTCGTTCTAGGATTAGCCCAGGATACATTTACATCGTCGTTAGTTAATCGCCGCACGGGACGAAAAATAATGCAGACGGCTACGGCGACGACGGCGGCGAGGCCGAAGAGGGTACGACGGAGCGTGGTCTCCTCCGAGATGCTTAAACCGGAAGACGACGAAGAAAGGCGGAAGGGGAAGCTTAAGGACCCAAAGACCCCTATTGACGGACGAGTTCCTCCCGCTCGTCCATTGAAACACGTAACAGTGCGCCGTCACGCTGCTAATCCGCCGTCTGCCCCGTAATGCCCTAATAACATTCGTAGCGACAATGGAGCCGAGCCGCTAAAAGTAGTGCAACCCCGAGAATCGAACCTCGCCTACCTAGCCATGTCACCCTACACCGTCCGCGCGCTGCGAGACGCGTTTTTAAACACGCCAATAACGTCGGCTCAGATTTACGCCGTGGGGCACAGAAACGACGACGGACCACTTTCCCTCTTCCTCTCTCGCGCCGGGGAATGCCCAGCAAATCGCTCACAAAGCGCATTAAACGTCTCCGCGTCTGGAAATTGGGAACAAAACGGCGCTCGAGTGTCCCTACCTCGGGGCAAAGACGTTCGTAACGAGATGGAACGTCATAGAAGGATCGATGCCCACCGATAATCCGCTCGGATTCGCATTCGCTGCGGAATGTTACCTGTACCTACTTACTTACCTATCTACCCATCTACCTACGCTAAGAAGGCAAATCACCTTTTAAACGCATCGGCCCGAAAAGGTCGAACTCAACCGTTTGCACTATGCTAACTGAGGTACAAACGGACATACGAAAGGAGACAAAGTAAAAGATTTCAAATTAGGATAAAATATCTAGTAGTCGGCACTTGGTCTGTTTTCGCTCCCGAATTTTGCACGAATTTTGTTGAATATTAAAATGTGTATTTAAGGGATTAAAAAAGAGATTAATAATAAGTAAATAATTAACTCCCTCACATGGCACTCCAGTTTTGAGCCTTAATCAGACACACTGAGGTTGTTTTCGCCCTCACCTATTTGTTTTTCGTGAAGAAGTTAGTAAAAATCCATAAAAAATAATAAATACATTTTTAAATCTGTAGAATAGAATTATGTATGGAAATGATCGTAAATATTTACTGAAATATTTTATTTTATTGTAAATATAAATAGGAAAGTGAAAACGTAAGTTTACATAAGAATTTATAACTTTTCTGAAAACACGTATTTAAGAAATTAACACTCTCTATTAGATGTTCCAAACGCTTTGAAGTGTTGTATAAACCAATCATGGCTTTTCTTTAAGGACTTCAAAGTACTTGCAATGTCTAATGGATCGCACCCTCTAACTTTTTTAGTCCGTGAATCAAAAGTCCTCATTCCACTAGTTTACGAGTAATATAAAATGAAAATAATTCAAACGAAAAATGTCATGGTGTTGAAAATGATCTCAGTGCAGTAGATTAGAGTTAATAACCCCATACACCTTAATATTTGATAAAATCCGCAGTACCGAAAATAGGTTGACTGTCGGCGCGTTTAACTTTATAATTTTTCCGTAAAACGCTTTCGTAATACGCTTCCGTATTGCAAATGCTGTGCAAGATATTTCAAAATTCCGCACGCGTTTCTCCCCAATCCATTCTCAAGTTGCCCTATTTGTTTCTCCTTTATCCCCAATCAATTAGTCCAAGTAACGCTATCCCCGTTCCTCCCTCCAGACCAAAGAAGGACGACGGTCGGGTGGCGAAAATTACACGCGCGACGAGCATGCGACATGTCTCCCTCGCGCACGTTTGATCCCTTGCGACCTAGAAAGCTAAATACCAACGTCATTTAAAAGGCAGCGCGGAGGAACACGCGAGCCCTCGGCGCTGTTCGCGCTCCGTACCGTGGCCCACGTCGCGAAATCGACTTCCGCGTGCCACGTGCAGAGGGTGCAAGGCGTGCACACGTGCACGCACACAACCCGCCACCATAAAATGTCGGTGGACAAGTCCGAGCTGTTTCCCCTCTCGTTTGCCCTTCACCCCGCTCCCCCAAACGGACTCCACACCCCGTCGGAAATGACGAGAGCCGTCACTCGCCACTCGTGGTAGCGCGTGCGTGAATGGACTCTGGTGGCCGCACATACGCACGCACGCACTCACTCACTCTAACGTGCACGCGACATACACGCACGTATGCGCGACGACTGTATACGCAGCTGGACTCGCTAATGACCAGACGCATCCAGGAATCAAATTCAGATGACGGTCCCGGCTGGCGCACAGCAGCCGCACACGCGGGGACTAGCTCCGGTGCGGCTCAGCACAGCAACTGCATGCATACGCGTATACGCGCACCATCCAGCGACGGCGGGGTCGCATTTCTATGCGAGCTGCGCCGTCCATTCATGCTGCCAATTATTATCGAAAACGATGTAACCGTGCGCGCCTAGGAAATTGGCTTCTCCACTCGGTTTATACATTCCGCTCTCGCAAGGCTCTCTCTCTTCCTCCCCTCTCTCTCTCTCTCTCTCCCTCCCTCCCTCCCTCCCTCCCTCCCTCCCTCTCCCTCTCTCTCCCTCTTTCTCTCAAAATTATCTGAATTATAATTATACTCCAATATCTAATAAAAAAGGCTTGTCATTTTTCCGATAAACTGCTGCTATATCATAATAGAAATATATTAACATAATAGAAAGTTTCGGGCGAGGCGATCGTCTTCCTTTTTATTTCCTCTAGTAAAATCTATAATGAAGAAAAAGAATATCGTGCGCGTGTGCGAGAGGGAGAGAAAAAGAGAGAAAGAGAAAGTTCTAAATTTGTATAACTTGGAAAGATTTAGACCAAGAAGACAATACTATTTATGTGCCTTTATGAACTTCTGAAACTATGAATACTCCCGAGTTGAAATTTTGATTCTATTTTCGATCTCTCAATACTTTACTTAATACCTACATTAAAGACTATATCAATCATTTTCAATTCTATTAACTTTGTCGAGAAGTTCTCTTTAGAATCTACAAGTAACATTTTATATGTTTTCTCTATCATTTAAAAGGGTTAAGTGGAACTTTAGTTTTGTGCGTGTATTAAACATATATTCCTCCAAAATATAAAGATGTTGGAAAGTACAGGTTGAAAGTAGAGCTGGAATTTCAACTTCGAGTCTGAAAGGATACAAGAGGTGTTTTAAATATCCACAATTTAAACGTGAAGCATTTTACAAACTGAATTTTCTCTTTATTACTGATAATGCAGAGGATCTTCTTGAAATAATAAACGTCCATTTTTACGCTTCAATATTAGATCTTCTCATAATCCTTAAATATATCTTACACTCTCAAATATATCAACCATTTTCGATTCTATTTGATCTACTAGCTTTATTGAGAAGATTTCTTTAGAAACTACAAGTAGCATTTTATGCATTTTTTATCGTTTAAGAGCATAGGACTTTAATTTCCATATGCATTAG
The DNA here is from genome assembly GCF_010583005.1 of Odontomachus brunneus. Lineage (NCBI taxonomy): Eukaryota > Metazoa > Arthropoda > Insecta > Hymenoptera > Formicidae > Odontomachus > Odontomachus brunneus. The sequence continues at coordinate 926,813 of NW_022639569.1, forward strand.
ATTGACCCAATTATCTCAATTATCTGAATTATCTTAATTATCTAAATTATCTATATTATATATATATATATATATATATATATATATATATATATATATCTCACCTTGTCTCCTGACTCCTCCCTCCCTCTCTCTCTTTTTTACACACATATATACATACAACACACATACACACACGCACTTTTTCTCTCGCTGCGGGCGTAGTTTTTGCAAAGTTTCTCGTTCGCCTACCCCAGGAAGCTACCTCCCTTCTGCTGTCTCTGTCCTAAGAAGAAACACGCTTCGCGCGACTATATCAGGGTGTTATTAACGCGAAGGGTTGGCGCAAACCCCCGCGACCTGTTTGTTTCGAAGAAATAATCGGGGTATCATTTCGCGCTTTGCGCGAAACCCCGACCAGGCGCCTTCACGTAAACACGAAAGACTCGCGTGCTACTTTACGGTACATGCCTCTCGAGAACTTGGATAGGGAAAAAGTTTGCCGACTGACCCGCGGATATCACTGTCGCCGTCATTATCAAACCGTGAGGACCTCGCCGTCAATCTTTAGATGCCGCGACTGTTCTGAGACGCGAAGAATTTCGGGACGCGTGGGCCATGCATTCGATAGAGTGTTTCGTGGCGTTTATTTCTATTACGTAACATATATGGAGAGAATATTGTAGCGAAAATATTCTTTACGTTAAAACTTATGTTTCTTTTTGCAACATCTTTTGTATAACTGAACTGTTCTCCAATTGTAACGTAAATTACTAAAAAGAAAATATTTGACAATCTACTGTAATATAAGATATAAAAAGCATTCAAGTGATTTTAATAAATTCATCATAAAAAGTCGAATATGTATAATATTTTTAAACAAAAATATTAAAATTTCAATCATTTTTTAGAACCCAAGAGAGAGAGGGAGTTTACTATAATATTTTCTTCATGTAAACATAACGAATAACGGGTATGAAATCCGTAACAAATAACGTGCGTATACAGTTGTTCCAGAGTTATCGTGATTCTGTTTAGCGTACTCGCTCCTAACTTCTTCAAGGAATTTGTAGTGAACTTTCCCGGGGCGAAAATTTTTAAAAGCGAACGGGCGTGAGACTCTCGCGATACACGCAAAAATATTTCAATGCCTAGACACGAGGCGGTTCAAAGATTCATGGGTTTTCCAAGGGCGAGTGAGAAATGGAAGTTACACGTTGTCCCGAAATAAGCGATTTCAAAATCAATTTTCTCGATACTCGGCCTCGCTGACAGCTTTCGTTCTTGAGGGTGAAACTGACGCTCTCCGGAGGGGGGAGGGTAATTCGGGCGTATACGAAGTTCCTATGAATAATGGAGGGTGTTTCTCAAAATCCGGAACGCACGTCGGACGTTTATTGGTACGATGGCGGCATTGTGCGCATCGTAAACCTGCGCGAAGGATCGAAGAATAACGTGAGAAAATTGGCGTTTTCACCGCGCGTTCCACTGCAAGTTTGATGTTTCGTTCGCGGCGCATTCGCGCACTAATCCGAGCATCACTCAAAATCAGTCATCGAGTTGCATTAACATGAAAAATGCTGACGGCTCTTATTTCCATTGCTATATCAGATTATTAAATACTATAATAAATCATTAGATGATCATTAGATGCATCTTTGTCGTGCGATTGTTACCCTCTAAGCAATTTTTATAGTTTTCCTTTTTTCATATGAATCTTTTCTACAATTTTACTCTCACAGATAAACTTTTGTCATTATCATGACGTAAGACACACACACAATCGATGATGAACACTTTACAATCCTTTTAATTAAATTTATAAAGTAAATATGTGTATAGTGTTGAATTAATTATTAAAACTATTATAATATTTACATGATAATACGATAATATTAATTTTTATTATATGAATGTAGTAACAAACTTACTAAAAATTATATTTAAATTTTCATATTACATTTAACATAACATATTTGAGACAAATTTTCATAATTTTTTTCATATTTCTATTTCGTCATTCGTATAACAAATATGCTTCTCTCAGTATCGAAAACTTCAATTCTTAGATCACATATTGTGTTAAGAAGTCCCTTATAAATCCTGCACTAAAAAAAATGGTCTTACTATCATAGCGAAAATTATCCAAATATAAGAAATCAGCTAAGATGAATAAATAACTAGCAAACATTGCGATATCACATATGTTCAGTATTTTATCAATGACAGACACAAAATTTCTATCAGGACTATTTATGAAATTTAACAAGAGAGTCTCTATGGTTTGCATCAAGATTAAAGCCAGTCATGCTTCTTATAAAAATTTCCTGTGAAAGACAAAAACATCTAGCGACGAGAGACAAACAAATACATAATCCTCACATCCACCTAAATTTGCTCGCTGACATTACTAAAATGCTATTACTGTAAATTCTACGTATTGCACAAGCAATTTGTAACAGATACAGAAAAACAGCGATGAATTTTAACTGTGACATTTAGAATTCTACCTAGATCAGCGAAAGAAATTTTTGTTGTATCCATAAACGAAAAACTCGCCTAGATATACGAGTTACGAATTCTGTCGATCACCATTACATCTCGCGCCAGCATTTGAATTAATGATGAGAACACGAACGTACGCGAACGCTCGCTGACTATATTCGATCGATCAATCGGTCGATCGATCGCGATTTCGTCGGCCCCGAAATACCTAAATCGCACGGAGACGTTGGCGTATCGAGAGACGGAACGGCCGAGGCGGTCGACTTCCGCCGCCGTAAATCTCACCGGCGTTGAACGAACGTTCGTTTAAGTATAGTAACGCGAGAGCGCGTGGTATCCAGAGATTACCAAGGCGCCGCCAATGGAGGTCAAAGGGGCACGGCGACGACCGCCTGAAAGGAGCCACGGGAAGTATTTCGTTCCGTACCGACAGCGAAGAATTTCGGGCTCTTTGTGATTGGCAATAGACCGAGGAAATTGGTTTGAAATTCGCGGGGCTATGGAATGTATTGGCAATCAGATTTCCTGCCCCCAGCCACCTCCGACATTGCCCTCCGCCCTCCCCCTGCCGTCCGCCCTCTTCCTTCCGCCAGAACGGCAATGAAGGGTGCGCCAGGGAGAGCTTCCCTGGTATTCTCAGAATGTGGCGTAGGCCAGGGATGCTCGGGGCGACGATGGTGGTGGTGTTGGTGGTGGTGGTGGTGGTGGTTGCTGTATTTTCCTCCACCCCTTATCTTTCTATCTCCTCGCGATTCACGGAAATTCCACGATCGCGACGACTCGGCGAAAGCTTCTGCTGTGGCGTCCAAGTGGGGCGTCGAATTGGGTCGACTGTCTGAATGGAGAGAGCCACCGTACGTGGAGATCGCGATGTGACGAGCGATCGGGACATTATCCGCGAGGAGTTTATGACTGAATGCGCTGCCCGGGAAAGCGGCAGAGCTCGATGCCGTCGTAAAAGAGGATAACGTGCTTCCATTTGTAACCACTCGCCCAAGAACGGCTACGTACAACTCGCCGTCGTGATATAATCAGCGAGGACGACGACGTGCGTCATAAGGAAGGCGAACTAATTCGCGGACGAAGATATCTCTCGATGATATCAAACAACCGCGTTTTGTAAAATACTTCGGGAAACTTGCCGACTATAATACGCTAAGAGCGGCGAATCCGCGTGAATAATTGAGAAGCGAAAGAAGATTCTGCAATCTACAGAGAGAGGTGATATATTTGGATTATAAGAGAGGAAACCTAAAATCGAGGCGTAAAGATGAATCTTTATTCTTTCAAAAAAATCCTCCACCTTGTTGATTATGAAATGGGAATCCAGATTGTAAAATGCTTCACTCGTTCAAATTTCGGATATTTAAAGCACATTTATTCCCATTTCCCATTTCAGATCTGCATCGAAATTTCAGTCCTACTTTTGGCCTGCACCAGTTCTAACGTGTTTATATTCTAAAAGGTCAATCTAATGCATATGGAAATTAAAGTCCTATGCTCTTAAACGACAAAAAACGCATAAAATACTACTTGTAGTTTCTAAAGAAGTCTTCTCAATAAAGCTAGTAAGTCAAATAGAATCGAAAATGGTTGGTATATTTGAGAGTGTAAGATATATTTAAGGATTATGAGAATATTGAAACGTAAAAATGGACGTTTATTATTTCAAGAAGATCCTCTGCATTATCGGTAATAAAGAGAAAATTCAGTTTGTAAAATGCTTCACGTTTAAATTGTGGATATTTAAAACACCTCTTGTATCTTCTTTCAGACTCGAGTTGAAATTCCAGCCCTACTTTCAACCTGTACTTTCCAACATCTTTATATTTTGGAGGATTAATATATGTTTAATACACGCACAAAACTAGTTTCACTTAACCCTTTTAAATGATAGAGAAAACGTATAAAATGTTACATTGTAGATTCTAAAGAGAACTTCTCGACAAAGTTAGTAGATCTAATAGAATTGAAAATGATTGATATAGCTTTAAAGTAGGTATTAAGTAAAATATTGAGAGATCGAAAGTAGAATCAAAATTTCAACTCGGAAGTATTCATAATTTCAGAAGTTCATAAAGGCACATAAATAGTATTGTCTTCTTGGTCTAAATCTTTCCAAGTTATAAAAATTTAGAACTTTCTCTTTCTCTCTTTTTCTCTCCCTCTCGCACACGCGCACGATATTCTTTTTCTTCATTATAGATCTTACTAGAGGAAATAAAAAGGGAGACGATCGCCTCGCCCGAAACTTTCTATTATGCTTGAGATATAGCAGCAGTTTATCGAAAAAATGACAAGCCTTCTTTATTAGATATTGGATTTTCTTATAAGGTTCACGAAGATAATAACGTGAACCTGATTTCCTCGCAATATCGCGTTTCCGGATAACCGCCGGCCCTTATCGGTGCGCCAGTACCGGCAGACACGACCGCGACTCTAAGCATATATTAGTTTGGACGTGTGTTTTCAATTAAACCGGCGTATTCATGTGGCTCGCTGTCCCGTCGAGCCTTTATATAGCCCGTCGAAATGACCAATTACCTCAGAAAGAGGTCTCGGCGCGGAAACAACGTTCCGACGCGTTGTTTTTCCATTTTATGATAGCGATCCGGACAGCTGGAACTGTCCGTGGCACGATATTGTTTGAGGAATAAAAACCGATGAAGGGCAAATTTCCAACTAACCGGCGCGAATAACCTCAGCTGGCTTTAATCAGTTTCCTGCGTCCGTTGGTCGGAAAATAACGCCCGGACTATCTCTGTCATAGCGAACATCATTTCCGCGAGAACCGCGCTTTCAGTTAATCCGCCATGGCGACGGAGGTGAATGGGACCGGATTACGGACGAGTCGGATTAAAGATAAAAACGCCAACCTTAACGGAGGATGTAGGGAACAGCCATAAGACTAATTGTTTCTTTTGCGACCAGAAGAATTTCGTAATTGGTAACGAACTCTGGACAAAGTAAGTAGAGCGGAGCAAATTTTTTAATTCGATTCACTCTTTACTGCAAAATTCTGCTCGCTTGCCATTACAGCAAGCGAACTTAGTCGTACCATTCTCGACAATTCGCTGATTATAATTTCGAAGAAAAAGAATAAAGAGAAAATAGATTGGAATTGAATTTATTAAATACTCTGGTGTTCTAATTAACTTATTACGCGCGTATTTACAACTCGCGACACAAAACTCGCTCGTGGAGTAATAGATCGTTAAATTCAATAAACAGTTATCGCAAAAATGGAATTACGGAAGTTATCCAAAAATGGAAATACAAAATGTAACTCGTGAAATTCAATGAATTCTTGGCCCAAGAATTCGGTCAGCCATAATTCCTCGCTTACAGGCCGTTATTAAGGCTATCTGGAAATCAGAGAGAACCGCCCGATTATTGTGTCTCGCGGGCCAATTTCGGTAGAATAGGCCACGAGTATAATTAACAAAGCATTTAATTATCGCTCCACTGATATCGCCCGGATTTCGCAAAGACAATTCCTCTCGCCGAGTTATAATGAAATATACCTTAATAAACGAATTCTGGGGATATCCATATTTTCCTTTCCGTACATTTATCATGTTACATTTTCTATTTGCTAACTGGATTATGAATTCTATTATTTACTAATCTCTTATTTGCATTGATGGCAAGTTACCGTTTTAATTCATAACACACACACACATTGCTATAATTATATTTTAATACTATAATATTTATCTGAAGATTACACATCGAAAAGGTGATATCGACGAGAATTGTATGTGTACGATTAATCCTTCCTCGCTGATTTTATCTACCCATCGTGTCAATGGTATTGTCTCTGCAATCTATTATTTCGATCAAATTAATTTTTGCACAGCTTCAGACTTGGAATATGTAATATTGACTCGTGCAAAATATTTCAAATCAATCTTATTGATACACACAGATAAATGTATACTGCAGTTTAATGTTACTTGTTTAAAATATTTTATACGTTTATATATTTGCAAATCCATCATAAGTTTATCACAAGCACTCAATTTACTAAAAATACATTCTGAATCCTAGTAAATTCAGCATTTTTCGAGGAAGAATACGAAATTAAAATAAAAATTCGGTTTGCTCACTACATAGAGTCAAGAGCCAACTTTCCCTTGGATAGAGTTTTACGATATTCTTGTAAAGGGGGAATAAATTCTTGTTTAGAACATATAATAATGATCCTTTCTCAAATTTGTCATGAGTATATTTCGAGAATACTATTAAGAAAATATTCCTTGTTGAACAAAGGTTATTACTTAAAGGAAGGAAAATAAACTAAATAATCGCTTTTCTCCTTAGTAGAATATTTTCATCCATCGAAATAAGTTCTAATCGTTACAAGGATATAAATAACGCGTGAGCGAGCGCGCGAGAAAAATGGCGATAAATTATGGCTGAGCGACGATCGAAAATTTCGGAATCAAGACGGCGCGTGTATCGGCAAACCCGTCGCTCCCGTTTTCCTGCGTCAATATCCGAAACTTTGCAACGGGTCAATCACCTGTCAAAGAAGTATGCGAACGTATCGTGCAGCTTTTTTCATCCGCACTGCGACGTGCTTCACATCTCCGCTTTCGCGTCGCGTCCCGTCGCGTCGCGTCCCGTCGCGCCGCGTCGCGTCGCATCCCGTCGCGTCGCATCGCGTCGCGTCGCGCCGCTCGCGAATCTGGACGAATAACAGGTTGACGGATACGGGCAGGGTTCAGTTGGGCGGGCTGCGAGGGAGGAACGGGGTTGAAGCCAGCGATTCAGGGCGGATAGCCAAGGCAAAGTTTCCCGGTCCATTGTTCCGGCATTAGTTAGTTTCATTAATGTAATTCCCGTGTACGAGATGAGAGGGCTCTCGTATTTACTTGGTTTCCTTTTTAGCAATCTATTGTCGGCCTTTGTGTCGGCATACGGCGCCACCGGTGCTCGCATTGTCCCGGGTATTGTCAACGACTACCTCCAATGGAAATCCACGCCCAACCTCGATCTCTCTAGTACCATCGTCATCGGCCAACGCGCGTATCCGATAGAGTAAATTGATGGTGAACGAGACGAGGCAGGGCGGCGGAAGACTGCAACAGTCACCTTTTTCATCATTCGGCGAAATCCATGAATTCGTATCTGAAAGCGCCGGTCGTGCCATGTGTGTTGTAACCCTCGTTGAAAGGTTCTTCTAAACGCGGACGAAAACTTCTCTCTCTCTTTCCTCCCTCATTCTCTCTCTCTCTCTCTCTCTCTCTCTCTCTCTCTCTCTCTCTCTCTCTCTCTCTCTC
>NW_022639569.1:936484-952924 GCF_010583005.1 Odontomachus brunneus
CTCTCTCTCTCTCTTTCGCTCTCTCTCTCTCGTTTTCCCCGTGACCAGATTCTACAACTGTCGGAGGTGACCGTGTCGAGAAGGTCCGCATATCATTTTGCACATGCTGCACTGTTTAATGCAATTCATAATTAATCTATATATGCAACATTTAATCGAACGATACCTGGGTATTTTGCGGTTAAATATTGAATTTCCGTTTATGTTTATCCGGTTTGTTATCGATGAATATGCATTATTTTACATCGAAAGAAAGATTGCTCTTTGTGTCATGCATCTATAATATAAAATTTATATGATATTCTCTCTCTCACACATATACACTCTCTCTCTCTCTCTCTCTCTCTCTCTCTCTCTCTCTCTCTCTCTCTCTCTACTCTACTCTACTCTCTCACTTTGTGTCTACCTCACTTTTGTCCTTGTTCAATAATTTCTCTTGTGCCCCGTTTACCTCTCGAATGTTTGTTGCCAGCGTTGATAAATGTAACGATAAACACTTTATATTAACATCAACTTACGCGCGTAATTCTAATTTATCAAGCTGTGCAGTCGTGCTTAATGAAAAGATATATAAATAATTTCGACGGCAATCGAGACATCAAAGGAACTCTTTCGGTCATACACGCAGCTCTGTATACATATAACTTGACTCTTCGCGCATTTAATTAAATCACTGGTTCCATTCGATATTTGAGTAAATATCCAGATTCGGCTATTCAAACTTGATTGCATAATATACGCTGCAGAGAATATATTTTTATTGAGAAACCATATTTATATCCGTTGTTAGAGAAAAATATTATCCTACCACTAAGAAAAGCGATCGCTCCATTTACTTTCCTTTTTTTGAGTAATGGTTATCTTTAACAAAAAATATTTTCTTGATAATAATCTTAAAACATACTCATCACAGATTTTAAAAAATTCATCATCATCATCATCATGTACTCAAAAGAAGAATTTATTCCCTTAATTATTACAAGCATATTATAAAACTCTAATCTTATACTATTCAGAACGTATCCTCTATGTTTCTTGAAGTGAAATTTCACCTAAAAAGTAGAATGACAGTCGAGAGAATTCAAATTCGAATCACTGTAGTAGAAATAGAATCTCGTCGATATCACGAGGTAGTAAATTTGTGTCTAACATCTATTAGCTAGTAACGCTCACTTCTCCTAGTGGCTAGATAAACAAATTAGCTGACGATAAAACAAACGAAATTACAGTGTTGTAAGATGAAAAATCGTAAGTAGTTATTAGCTAGTAGTGTATCGTTCAATCCTACTTTTTTGAAATTTTTATGAAGTTGAAATGCTAATGATGATATAGTGACCAGATTATGTATTAAATGTTTAGAATAAACAGAGAGAAAGCGTGATATTTACTGTTATATTAGGTATTGTAATGGCCATATAACATATAAATTAAACCACAAACCTGATTCTATATTTCAGTGAATAACCAAGCAGTAACGATTTAGTAACGACCTAGAAAATTTAATCTAGCCCGCATCAGCCAGCTACTAGCTTTTGATTCGGGCCGGTCAGTTATACTTTTATTCGGGTATTTTTCACTTGTATAGAGTGAAATTCTCCACTCTGAATCGTTGAGCGAATATTTTCACTCGAAATTGAAGAGTGAATCTGGTGTATTTCACCGTCAGAGGTACATATCCGCTTCAATCGATTGAAACACTCGCTCATATGGAGTCAGAATCCACTCTGATCTTGAACGGAACATTCGCTCCCGTGGTTTCGAGTGGCAGCACTCTCACTATCGTCTCGAGCGAGAATACTGCCACTTTTCGCTCGTTTTGAGTGAGATTTCCCTCCAAAAAAATTCCAGAGTATTTCGAACAGATCTGATACTTATCATGAGCTTATGATAGATTCGCGGATGGTACATAAATACCTGAAGCAAGTAACATTTACCTGAGTACAGCATGTACTTTTCTGTATGTGGCTGAGTCGTTTTGACAGAGAATTTTGATAGACTCGCCATCTCTACGGCCGAAATACTCCGCGCCTGAAGAACGTAATCCCTTATCCGGCTTTATGACTTCCGCCGAGTCCTTTTTTGGTGCGCCTTCCGTTGACGTCCGACGAAATTAAGAATGTCGTCCGTCTGTCACCTCACCGAGATAGCGAGTCCACGAATCCCGTGGATTCTCCGCGCGGTTTTTGCAACGCCTGCGGAAACACATCGGACTGGAACCGCCGAGACGCGGCAAAAACGCCCTTATCCCCGGCTTCGCGAGCACGATGACGAATATTTTTCTTACCGTCGCACTTCGCCGAGCCATCTCGTGGGTTTCCCCGGCCGTTCTCTCGAAGGAGGAGAACAATCCCGCCGAAGCCGTGAAAAACTCTCGAGAGGGTCGAAGGCGCGTCTTCGCGGAGCTACTTGACGCGGCTCGACAGCGGCGGCATGATTAATTCATTGCCGCCTGAAAATTATCATGCCGATAAATCTAATTTCGCACGACCGCCCCGCGGGATCACAACCGGATGAGAAGACATCTAATAAATACATCGCGGAATCGCGCATTAAAACCGAGGGAAAATATTTTCGCATCGTGCTGTGTGTGTAATATTGCGTTTATTAACTCTGCAATTTAATTACCTTTTTTCGCTCCCGAGATTCAATGTGATTTCCTATCATTTTGCGTATCACAGAGCGCAAAGTTCATCGAGATTGTTGTTTTTGACTTATACTCAAAGAAAAAACCATGATAATAGCAATGATAATGGTAATCATATAACTGACAAATGTACGTGTTTTGTGTATAAAATTAATGTATACAGTTTGTTAAACATTACAATTGACGTGCTTATTATAATCCTATATACAAAACGCGTATAGTTGTATGTGATTGTCATCATTATGTTTTTCTCTGAGTGTATATAGCCGAAAAATAGGAGATTTTTATAAATTTTTTTCAAAGAAATGAATAAAGATATTAATATAAGGTTTCGACCATGTTATTTATTATTGTTTTAAGTACAAGAAGATTATTTTTTTGTATAAAAAACAATTCGGATTTTTATCAGATTTTTACACGAGCTGCTGTCCATCAATTAGAGGCGTCCAGCGCCATTACATTTAGCCAAAAGACCTAGACGAAATTTCAACTCCTTTTCTAAATAATACTATTATACTTAAAATCACTGTAAATAGTATGATACAAACTCTGCTACTGATATCTTTATTCATTTCTTCGAGACAAATTCGTGAAAAATTCCTATTTTTTGGTTGTCCAAAGCACCACTTCCTCTTGCAAATTGCAAATTCAGAATTGATCGTCTGGAGAGACATTAAATCTAAATTATCAATATCATTAAATTAAGAATATTCAACTTAAAAGTACTTTACGCCGTCGATGAAAAAAAAGGGGAAAAACGCGGAGCGTAAATAGCCGGTGGTGGCGAGCGCCACGGATGAAAAGCGTGAAAAATCGGCGACTTCCGGCACCGTTGACAGAAATGACGTGCCGCCGCGGTTGTCGTCGTATGCGGGTGGGTGATTCCGGATTTTCGTAAGGGGGCGCCGCTTAGGAGATTTACACCGAACGTATTTATGAGCGGGTCGAATCGCCGCTTTGAGATCTTTAAATAGCACGTGATCGCGCGAGAGCGCGTCTTTCGCTCAGTTCCTTTCTTCTCGTTCCTCGTCTTACGCGACGATATACGTACTGTTCCATACGCGTCTTGCGCGTCTCCTCCTTCTTCCTTACGTCTCATGTCCGCCATTCTAATTGGCACGTTCATTACGACGAGCAAAGAGATGCGTCGCGGGATTCGTCACATTTCATGGAACAAATAACGCGGGGATAAATATGCGCACGAATATTTCAAGATCTCATACGCGCACATACGAACAATACATGTATGATACGTGATAGAAGTTTTCAACATCACGGGGTGACTGTCCATCTTTCTTCTCATCGTGATAACTTTGAAAGTGTGCGATAACTCGTATCATCTGTGTTACGTCACACTTCACACAGTACAAATCATAAAAAATGTGATCTTATCTTTAGCGGAATCATTTTTGTTTCGCCTCAGATATATATATTACGAGCTAATTAAATGTAACAAGGGAGAGAAAGAAAGGGAGAAGGAGATATCTGGATACATCGCGATCTTTTTTTTTTTTTTAAATGTAGGGAGAAAAGAAAGGAGAAATACTCAAGCATATTTTATCATCGCGCCATTTAATTGGGACGATCGCAATGTAAATTAGCCGTTCGTACACGTTACCTCGCTTGAAACATCGAATTGCCCGCAGGTCTAATTTTACGATATTCAACACGGACCCGTACATCCATAGACAACCCGTCTAAAATGAATTTTTAATTCACATTCCGCCCGCGCGCGTCTATTAAATCTACGCAGAATTTTAATTAACGTCCATATAATTAAAATTTAATTTAGGCCACCGAAGGCCGCGTTGTACTTACTGGAGTGTAAAATTTTGATCCTCTTCTCATTAAAAGGGAAAATGATGTTCGCACGATCAATCGAAAATAATACGCTTCATGTTATTAACGTTCAAGTACATTCAGTCTGCACGTATATTCGCGATTCCTTCCTTCAATTGTAGAGCCGAACAGACGTCAAGACATCACGAAACATAAAATACACAGTAAACGCGCGCGCAAGTGGTTTTATAATGAAACAATTTCTCCACTCAGAAAAGGCGAAAGTATGATACATGATAAAAAGTTTAATTATCGCAAGGAGACTATTACTTTGATCTTTCTTCTTATCATGATAACTTCGACAAAATATCGATGTGACAAGATGTTGTAATTTAATTTATTATAACAAATCATAATTTCATCAGAAGTACAATATGATTTTTCTATGATAATAATATCTTCTTCTGACATTTAAAAACATCATATTCTCAATCTAATATTTTATGCTTTCATGAGAATTATTTGTATGAATAATAAGAATATATTTTTCCTCGTTGAATCATATAAAGTATATTGATACAAGTAACTTGTTTTCATTTAACGTTATGTAATCCCATTTTAAGATTTACACACTAAAAATGAAAATATTTTCAAGGCAAAAATGTTTTTTTTTTTTCTATGTATCCTTATAGTTAAAAGAATTTCATCTTTTTATTCTGATTCAAGTAAACATATTCCTCTTGACCCGAAAAGAGAGAGGAAAAGTTGGAACAATATCTAGTAGATTTCAGATTAGCAGTTCTCTTCGTTAAAAGAGGAATACATTTTCGGCAAGAGTTTCCACTTAAAATATAGTATTACAGGAGGCAGCACCTTGCAACTAGAGTTCTTTTTTTATCGTTAGAATATTTTCTTTTAGGTTTTAGAAGAATCCTCCTGAGGCCATATATTAGAGGATTCCGCCAAGAACAAGATTATATTCTTTCGGGTCATGAGAAATACATACCGGTGCGAAACGACACACTGTGGCGCGCGTAAAAAATGACTGTACAAAATAACGGCGCAGGATAACATAATAATATTAAAAATACAAAACACGAATTAAAAGAAAGGGGAGAAAAATGAGAAGGGGAGAAATGAAGAAGCGATAAACCGGCGAGAGAGGCAGAGAAGCGAAGAGTAAAAAGAGAGAGAAGAGAGAGGGAGGGGGGAGAGAAGCGTCAGAAGAGAGGAGCGCTTAATTTCCTGTCGCGCGCGCTTTATTTCATTAAAAAGTCATTAATAATATTACGTTAACGCACGCGCGCACGGCTACGCAGGCAGATAGTCAGGCACGAGGAGATTTCGTCCTCCGTACGCTCATGTGCACGTACATACGTACTGCATGTACCCTGCTACGTGTGCGTGTACGTGCCTCGTCTTCTGGCGCGATATACAATATTAAATCCCGGTAGCGCTGCTTTCTCGTCCCCACGACCCCTCTCTCTCTCTCTCTCTCTCTCTCTCCCTCTCCCTCTCTCTCTCCCTCTCTCTCTCTATCTGTCCCTCCCTCTTTCTCCGTCTCTCCGGATGACACTGTTCCGCTCATTCTCTTCGATGTGTTCCTCCTCACCTCTTCTTCCTCTTTGCCAAACAAGCTGCCGCTGTGAAATATCGCGAATGAACTATTTTTACGACGCCCCCACGGGGCTCTACCTTCGAGTTATCCATTATCATTTTAGACAGCCGTCCACGTATATATACATATATATTTTACACCTTCGAAGCACGGGGCGCCACGCGTTTTTCGCCTCGGGGCGTTTCTTTTGTTTTGAATGAAAATTCAGACGAACTCCCGCGAGCTTCTAAATGTATCATCGGCAAAGCGACGCACGCGCGAGTGCACACGGCGCCGGGGCCCAACCGTTGTACCTGGGGGGGAAGAGGGGGGGCGAACTCAAAATGGATGAGCGCCCGCGTCCTTTGTAGCCATCGGGCGCAAAGTGGTTTTATGTATGTAGGTCGCGGAGTTTTCGATGAAATTGTGGCCTCGCGCGCGCACGCGCGCAGCGTGCCTGTGCCACCCTATCGATGATTGTGCGCGCGCGAACGTTTGATCTCTCCGCGGTGTAATAGACTCGCAGAGTGACTCCATCGAGTTCGCATTCGGTTCGCGAATATCGCGCAATTAGGGCGCAGGAGCCGCCAGTGGAGCGCAATAGGACGCGCAATCGATCGCAGGACAAGCTCTCCCCTCCCCCAAACAATGAGATTAATTGTTATATCGGTTACAGCTGACTTGAACCTTGACGGTAACGGACTGATTTCATGTATCGGACGTATATTATAAAAAAAAAAGATTTGACGATTGATTATATCGCTTATCGCAAGTTGTAATCACTCTCTCTCTCTCTTTTGTACTACTTCTCAAGCGATTTTCATGCATAGTTTGGAGGGAGTCCTTGCTGAAAGTAAGTCAGAATAAAATTTATACCATATCCAGGAGGCGCTTGATATTAACTGTCAGGGTTAATTAACCCCCACATGGCATATATGTTTTGATCTTATCTGGCATATCAGAGTAGTTTTCGTTCTCGCTTATTTACACTTCGCTCAAGTGCTCATATAAAAATTTAGAAATAATTATAAATATATTTTCAAGTCTGTAGAGAATAGAATTATATAAGAAAATGATCGCAAATATTCTCACTTAAGTATTTCATTCCATTGAAAATATAAAAAGAAACCCGACGAAAACGTGACTTTACATACAAATTTGTAACTCTTCTGAGGATGAATTAAGAAATGAACTCTGTAGAATTTTTCTGAAGATACTCGAAGTCCCTTTTAAGAAAAAAATATTACACGTTTCAATTCGTGGAAAAGTATAATTATCTGAATATATAAAAATGTATCATTTTTCAATCAAGGAGTGAATAAATCACTAATAATTTTAAGTTTATTAATGTACTATAATCTGGATTAAAATTATTATAAAGATTAGCTAGATGTCTGAATGTTTTTTGCTCGTGATTAAAGTTTGGCAGTATAAAAATCTGCTCACATATAATACAGTCAAAAATGAGCTACTTATAAAAAATCTTATTTATATATTACATATAAAATTTATACATATATCATATAATACTATATATATCTTATATATTATTTTATATGTGATGAACCTTGCGAGGTATAACGAAAAATCATCTTTATTTTACGCTTTGACACATTAATGTGGCGCAAAAACGAGTAACTTTGCTTTTTGTAAAATAACAAGCAATTGAAATGACTTAAACTTCATATTCCTAACAATTATAACATTTTTTAGCACGTGAATCGAAAGTCCACTAACTAACTTGCGAGTAACTTAAAGTTAAAAGTTAGGTAAAGTCAAGAATGAGTGCCAGATTAAGATGAAAATGAATTATATCATTTCTATGTCATAATTTATAATGATTGTTCTCTTTCTTGTGCTCTTAGCGTGATTTCCATGCATAATTTTGAGAGAGTTCTCGGAAGTAAATAAAAACGAGGTTTACACCAATATGTACGAGAGGGGCTTGATGTTATTGTCGGGATTAACTAATTTCTATCAAGATTTGCGCAAGCAAAATTCCGAATGCGCGCATGCAAACGCGGCTATTCGACGAACGAGTATTTGAAAAAACATTGGCATCGCGTTAAGGAAGATCGTTTAGTGGGATTCGATGGTAGAAAAAAAGAGAGAGCGGAAGAGATAAAAAGAGAAAAAGGGGCAAAAGGGAGGAGCGACGCACTTTTTCAATCCATTCGCAGAGCGATCGATCAAATTTCGCGATCGCTTCAATCCAAACACGATCGTTCCCGTTCCGTCCATCAGCGGTACAGGGGATTGTTTTAACGCGCGCCGATAAAACGCGCGTCGGAGGTGAGAACGGGTCGCGGGTCAGCAGGTGGATATAGATGCCTGTCTCTCTCGCTCGGACGCCCTGACCAGAACACGATGTTCCAATTTCGGGGCACAAAGGGGGACACGCGCGTTGCGCGTTAGATCTGTCAGAATCCTTGTCGATCGACCCGTCCCGCCAGACACTCGTCCGCCTGCGAAACGTCGATGCCATTAGCGCGAACGGCGTCCCGTTAAAAGAGTAACACGCGGCCGGAATCCGCGGGTCCACGCAGCCACTGATCCTCTTTGATCTCCAAGTTGAGAAGCACCTGGCGCACACAGGAGGACCGCCTCACACACATACACACATTGGGAGTAATAATATCTCGCTTCTCTCTGAAGCCGCGGCCTCTTCGGGGGTGCCAGTGACTTATCTCCGGTTGCATCTTATTGCGAGATTCGCGCATTGTCTTCCTTTCTCTCCTTTTATGATTCTGTACCAGTTCTCCGATAGCCATCCCTGCATCGGCTCCCACTCTTGCCTTTCTCACGGCCAGCAGAGAACAGCTGCCAGTTTCGGATGACTTCGCAGTGCCCTCCGCCCTGACGCCACGCTCAAGACGATACGGGGTCCTGCGAGGCGCTCGAATTCGCAAAGGAAGGATTCTTCATTGAGCGATGATGAAGAAGCGATCCTTCTCTTACGTTGCCTGTGTTTCGTCTCACCTGCATCTTTCATTCTGATATAACGGTTCAATTTACAGTTTATCCTTTAAGGCTCAGTGTACATAATGACTGCATCCAGTGCTGCAACCGCTCGCTGAGTGAGCATAATGAGCTTTTGGGTTGGTTTAGATTTTGATGAAACATCAAAGTATACATCAACCAGATCCAGGAGCTCACTGAGCTCTCAGTGAGCAGTTGTAGTACTAGATTTACCCAATTATGTATATTCACTTTGGTTCTTCCTCCCCAAATATGTTTATATTGGCAAAGTAATGATTCAGTCGATATAATACCATCGATCTATCTACCAGATAGAGCTAGATTCTCAATCTCAAACCGTGAAACAGTGCTTTTCCCGTTGAAAAGACCAATATGCCGATCGTGCAGAGCAGAATCACTAATGCTCAAAAGTGTATAAAATTGTTCGCGAAAAGAAATAAGCAGATTTTATCTTCTCAACTTTTTATTGATTTTAGTCCAAGGTTGGTAGTTTTATATCTATTATCATAGTTGTATGATTTATTAAACTCTGTACCTTGAACACACATACAGACATGAATTTACATAATCAGTCATAGTTATGCAAGAATAATCTAACTTATAAAATTATGATTTTTGAGCCTTTATTTTCAATGGGTGATGCATACGTCTTTTTACATAGAACAAAAAAGATCCAAGCTTTATAGACGCCTAAAATTAATTAAAAAATAACTTGTCTACTAACGCCTTGTTTTACAAGTTGCACTTTTTACCCAGTTGTCTTTTTTTACTCATTTTTTAAGGATTAAACTTGTGAATGGATATTCTTAAAAGAGGAAAATTGATCATATTTGACTTTTTGAACGATTACGAAAAATTTCAATGTTATCTATATTTTTTAAATCATATCAAATTTTTATCTTTATTTTTCTCGAAACGTACTTCATAACTATAGTCAATTACGTATATTCAGAAAATCGTACTTCTCAACAGTCAATTTTACCACAAAATTCTTATCGGAAATGTCTTTTAAAATCATTTTATAGGAAAAAGAACTCAAAATATATAATATCGTAGGGAGACAATTGAAATCAAAGTGTGCAATTGTTGGGGATGGGGTATTGGAATTAATTAACAATTTAGGATAATAATAATTAACAATTTAGGATTAATTTAGGATAAAGGATCGGTCTAACATGGGAGGTTTATTCTCCGCGTACGTTGCAAGTCCAGGGAAATATTCGGTGCATGCGTTTGACACTGTCAGACATTATTATCCTCTCATACTTTGAATATTCGCGGCAACACAGTGACTGACTCTCATTGTCTTCTTTCTCTTTTATTTAAACAAAACATTTCAGTTAAACAAAATTTTATTTGAACGAGATCGATGCCTGCACTCAGAGAAAAACGTGACAATGGCGACTATACAGGTGACAACTGTACAAATTTTATATGTAGAATTATAATGTATAGAATTTTTAATAATCTACTTTTTTGTTGTTATTGCAACTGTAAAGCTTTAGTTGCAATAACGGTAACGTAACCATATTCTACAGACCATTGATTCTACACATAAAATTCGTATAATTTCCACCTATATATTATAGTTGCCATCACTATGTTTTTATTTCTGAAAGTGTAGACATTAAAGAATTAACAAAACTGAGTTTTTCTTCTGGGTTATAAAGATGATTCGTTTTCACACGAAGTACGAATACAAATACAAGAGTCCGTTCGTCTCGAACCCTCGCTCCCTGCACCGCGATTCTCCACTCGCGGGGACAAAAGTCGAAGACATTTGACATCTGCAAGTCAATCCAACGCACTCGAGTACAGTTTAACGCTCCTACACGTTTCTTCGCTCCGAGGACCCGCGCCGCGGAGTGGAAAGCGGAGTTCCCGTAGACTGGCTGAGTTATGGAACAGCGTGAGGTCTCTAAACGCGACAATCGTCTTCGCCGTCGCCGTCGGCGACACGTCGCTGATGTTACACGACGCGCGACGAGCAGGAACGCAAACGGAAAATACGTGGCGCAAGGAAGGAGACGTTCGCAGAGAGAGAGTCCGTTAGTCCCCGGGCTCTCGCTTTTCGGGAAACACGATACCACGTTGGAGGCAGCACTCCGACCATTAGCTATTTACGGAAACGGCTCGGTAAATGGGGCGTGGAGCCGAAGTTGCTTCACGATCTTCGTTCGACCGAGGAGAGAAGAAAGAAGTCGATAGGATTCTCCTCTGTTTTTTTTTTCCCTCCTTTTTCCCTCGCTCTACCCAAAGAAGAACGACGGGACGAGGACGGGTGGCAGCGCCGAAAGGGTTGCTACCAGAACGAGAGAGAGAGAGAGAAAGAGAGAAAGTGGCGCGCTCTTTTATTTCGGGCAGTCGATGCGCGATCGTTCGAGCGTGCTTCGCTACGTGGAAAATCGTACGCAACCCGATGGCCTGGGAGAGCGGAAGGGGGGGAGACAGGCAGAAACGATTTTACCCTCTTCCCTCGTCGCCCTCGTTTTTACGTCCGTCCGTTCCGTCACGTTCCACGGGATTCAACGTGGCGGCGGCGGCGGTGGCGGCAGCAGGGACCAACAGTTGCCGAATGCCGACAGACGTATGACGGAGACGATTCTCTGCCACTAAGAACGCGCTTTTTTTCTGAGAAGTAAAGAATAGGGATCTCGTGCTGGGTCGTCGTGGTAAAATCGACCGCTAATGGAGGAAGCTACGGGTGGCTCTACGGAAAGTGAAAATTAAATCAAAACGCTTTTGTTAAGAAATCTTATCGAGGTGGTCTTTGGCTTAACGAACATTTCCAATGCCGAGCCGCTTTCGTCAACGAAGGCGCTCGAATTCGCTAAACGATTCGATCTGCACCCTTGCTTCAATTCTGCGAAAAACGATATCCGTCCCGATAGTGTTCAATTTCACACCCCATTAAGGTTCCTGGCCCCTCGCCACGGGACTGATGACGTCACATGGAAAGAAAAAATTGGTTGGATTAAGAAAATTTCTGGTGAAATATGAGCGAACCAGAAATTTTTGTTGAAATTACCGGAATCCCGTTCAAGTTAACAAGATTTCTGATTAACTTAAACAGAATTCTAGTAACTTTAACCGAAATTTTCTGCTCCGCTCATTTTTAACTAAAAATTGAGTAATCCGATTAAACTGTTTTCTATGCAGAAATGAAATGTTATTCTGACATTAATCAAGATGGTCGTGACAAGGACACAGGAGCCCTAATTGCACCGTTTGTATGTAGTAGCGATATAAAAAACTCAACAGCACGAAACTCTGTCAGAGATAACATTATGTAACATTTCAACTGCTTACTTCTATTTTTGAAAAACCTTTTTTCGAAACTACAAGGAGAAAAAGGCAATTATCTAAATTTGATGACGTTTTGGAGTTAAATTCTTCAGCTGCCGTGCCGACATCACGCGATAGAACGTAAATCTTGTAAATCGACGCATTTCGATACTTATTGATCACACGGCTCTCTTTCTTCTCACTTTTCTCGTTTCGTACCCCGCGCTGCTCATAAATTTTTCAGAAGCCTGAAAGCTTCGGTCGCGTGCACTAATCTCGCGGGCAGATGCCACGCGATGCCTCGCAAAACCGATTACGAGAGAGTAGATCGGTATATATATCGCGCGGTAAAAGGACCCCCAAAGAATGGAAATGGGGCCTTTAAATCCGTCAAAATGCCTACCCGTGGATAAAACGACGGTCCTCCTCGCGTGGTACCTCCTTTCTTCACCGAGGGGACACTCATCCACCGTAACTAATCGGATTTCTCTCTCCTTCTTGAAATTATCCTCATTGTACGCGTATCCATCCTCTCCAGTATGGACGCTCGTATAATGATGAATCGTAGGATATGTACAAGAGACAGTATCCTAACCTAACTTAACCTAACTTAACCGTCTTTCTTTTTCGGATTCGGCGCCACGTGGAGAGAGAGTCATCTCGTTTGAGAAATAGTTATCCTGGATCTAATATTTGGTTAGAAATTGATCCTATGAACCTGATTGGTTGACCCTAATCAGTTATCTGGATTGTGTAAGAGAAAATTATCGGATCCTGATAAATTATGTAATTTAGCGTTAATCAAGACCTTATTAATAATAATTATTAACTCTAATCTGATAAAGTTGAAATCTGGTATATTTGAAATATTTAAACTGAATCTAAAATGAAACACTTAAATGAATATTTGCGATTATTTCTGTATATAATTCTGCTTTATAGTAAGTAATTTAAAAATATATAAAGTAAGTATATATAGTAAGTATATAAAATAAAATATATAGTAAGTATATTTAAAAGTATATTTATTATTTTTTTTTTATTTTTATTGGCACTTTTTTACGGAATGTGGGAATCAATAATTAAAACTTTGTTAATAATTAGAACCCGATAACATCGAACTTGTGTAAACCAGATAATATCGGGCTTATGTAAACTAGATAACTGATTGAGATTAACTTGTTTAAGATCATGAGACTTGTTTAAAATCAGTTGAACACTTGCAAATGGATCCATATGTGTACGTATAAATCAACATAAAATATGTATTAATAAATAATTTATCCTACACTGAGAGAAATTAACCGATAAAAAATTAACAAACAGATATTTCCAATCAAAATATCGATGAATTTTTATATCCGATCATGACATCCAATTAAATTTAATCGAATACTTCCGATCATAATGACATTTCATCAGATAAACCGATGAAAAAATTATGAGCCGATATTTCTCATCGGATGTCTCTTAATCGGATACAAAAATTCACCGATATTTTGATCAGAAATATCCGTTTATTAATTTCTTATCGGATAATTTCTCTCGGTGTGGCGAAACAGACAAGGGGAAACCTTGAGCCGCAATTGAAACGTCGCGATGCGCATTATAATGTAAACGTGCGAATCACGTAAAGACGGGTGAGAGAACAAAGTTTCTTTTTTCCACCGCGTTGCATGTCGCTCAAAATAACGCACTCGAGGCACTCCCGAGGAAGAGACGTCGAATGCAAATTTCAATCGGTCACGGTCGGCGCGTCCCATCGTCGTGAATCGTCGCGATTCAACGTCCGCCTAATGGGCATACTAATCGACGTTAATTCGACGACGAGCTAAGAGCCGTATAGAGGCACACAAGCTTCTCGGTGAGTCTCTCTCATTGACGAGGCTCGCGTATGCCGCGGCTTGAGCTGAAACAATGGCACCTCGTGTGTGGTCCGTGCTGAAGGACTGCAAGAACGACTCTTCGCACTCCGACCGGTGTGGTCGACGAGCGGGACGACCCACGGTCTGGTCTTACGGTCTCGATTACGCTCTCTGTCGTTGGGAAACGAGTCCGCTGCTCGCTGCCTCCACGCAATCTCAATGCAATTACTCGCAGTCCCTGGAGATGACATTTCTCGCGGGTTATCGCGCAAATATTTGCCAGACAAGATCTTATAATTCCTTCCCAGCTCATCTCCCGTCTCATGTTGTGGCTGGAGAAGGAGGGCAAACGAGGCTGAAATGAAACGGATGAAAGTGAGTAAAAAAAAAAAGATGGCTCACACTTACCGCGGCACCTGTTGAATACGCAGTCGCGTCTCTATCTACCTTGGCATGATCGACAATTATCTCGTCGCGCATCGCTCATCCTCTGCGCAAATCCACCGTGCGGAGCGCAAACGTCTCACAGCCGTCGTGGCGACGTCCGAGGAGCTTCCAACCCCGTCCTCGCATCTCATGGACTTTCATGTTGCTCTAAAAAGACACATTCCCATTACTCGGTCGCAAATCTTGCCTATTACCTACCTTACCTATAATCTAACGGCCGCTGCTAAAGGATACTCCGCCCTTCAATCGTTACTCAAAAACAGAGGAAGACAGAAGGGGGGAGAAGAAGTGTGTGTAAGAGAGAGAAAGAGCGAGAAAGAGAGCATCGGCACGCCGCCGAATATCGTACAGCTCCATTTATCCTCGTTGCTCGGCCATCAAGGTCAGGCGTGATCCTGTCACGTCATATATCATCGTTAAGACGTACCGGGAATACCAGTTAAGGGTTAAAAGCAGCCTTTATCAATCCGGGCCGAGCCCTCGGGGTCTTTCTCATACGTCTATCGGACCGTTCCGCCGGACGTGCATTTCCATTAATCCAGCCGCCTGCTATAACCAGACTTTAAACGGCCGGCTAGACGAGTCGCTGTCTTCTGCAGAACTTTCCGCCGGGGAACCCATGCTGCACAGGGACGTACAGTTGCCGGTCAGGCCGACAACAGCCGACATTGAGCCAAGTCATCGGCGCACGTAGTGATCCTCTAACTGTTCTTACTGGTGACCGCCAAGGAGACCATTTCACTAGTCACGATGCGACGGGTCTTCTCGGAAAACCGTCTCCGGAATTTCTCATAATCGCTAGGTGAGAATGAGTCATGGTCGGACGCCCGAAGAGTCGCATAGAAACGCCGAGCGATACTCACGACGGAATTGCCGGCAATTTTCCTCTCGTCGCGGCACCTCGTCAGCGTCTGAGGATGCGCGATCTTGCTTCCTCCTCGCAAATCGATCCTGCCGGCCAGCCGGCTCGTCAAACGATCGTGATAATTTCGCTGGTTCGCCCTACCTGCCCGGTAATGACAGTCGCCGCAGGCTCGAAGGAGGAATTCGTGGGAGGCTCAATTTCGTCAAATAGCCCTCTACGCAGGTACGAGCGAAGGAAAGTGGTGACGTTACCTGGCCGGCGAACGAGTTCCTACTCGAGCCCGTGAACATACGATCGCGGTGGATGGACACGATGGACACGTCTGATTTCTCAACGAACGATATATCATGTAGATTTGCCATAACCCGCGCGGATAGTCGCTGTCGCTACCTCGAGGTGAATCGTTCGAACTATTTATCACGAGCGTGGAGATCGATTAATCCTCAGCCTAGTTTGCGAAAAAGGCATCTACTCGTGGATCAGTCCGTGTTCCAGCATGAGTTATGGAGATTCCGTGTGCGTGAGGGAATATTATCACGGTAACGTAATTCGACTCGGGAACGAAATGCAGCGTACTCCAGCGAGAAGTAGTCTCCAGGAAGCAGCACGGTCGCGTAACGGTCCGATATATCGCGGTCTACGCGAAATATTGCGCCCGCTAACGAAGAGGTCGTGATTGAGATGCATAACGTAGCCGTGGAACGATGAGATTCTAACACGTACGCGGAAAAATTGTAATTCCCTCGCGGCGGCCGACTGCATGTATCTCGAGCGAATTCAATTTTGCCTTATATGCAGATACATAACCTACCCGGGTCACTTTAATCCCCTCAATGGCGCTCATTATTCTTTCAAGACCATTTCCAAGAGGCATTTCAATGCGAATAACTTATGTACGTGCCGGCAGTCACCTGCTACACGGCCGCTCGAGATGCTCTCTCTCTCTCTCTCTCTCTCTCTCTCTCTCTCTCTCTCTCTC